>NC_056703.1:14859797-15159797 GCF_018831695.1 Puntigrus tetrazona
CCTACTTTATTAAAACAGGCCAACACAAACAACTTGCACTGCAGGAAAATAACTGTAAAAAAAATCACAAGGAGACATAAACATAAAAAAAGAGCTAATTATAATAGCATACACAATTCTGTTAAAAAGTTCAGATCATCAAGGGTGCATTAAGTGCAAAAATATTTATATTCTTTTGAACTTTCGAATTTATTAAAGAATCCTAAAAACCCATGTACGGCTGTCTTCACAAAACAACACTGAAATTAGTAAGAATCATCATATTACAATGATTTCTGAAGGATCATGTTGCAGCGAAGACTGAAGTAAAGACTGCTAAATTTAAGCTTTTCCGTCAAAGGAATGAATCCATTTTAAAAAGTATTAAAATAGATCATGTATTTTAAACCACAATAATATTTAATAGTATGTTTTTTTAATAAATAAATGCACATATGGGGAATTTTTCATCGAATTACCTTGGCGAACAATGTGGATCTCATGTTTATCACTGTACCATGGTACTGCCACAGCACTTGAACTTGAAAGGGTTTTATTCTTGTGGGAACAGTAGTTACAACATTCCCATTCAGTCGATACAACACATGACTATGGGACATACGCAGACAGCCTGTTATGAATGCCCATGATGTAACCATCCTCTTCTAATTCCCAGAAACCATTTACTACTACGATACATGGCATGGCTTTACTGTAGCCCCCACTATGCACTGAAAAAATGATTTGATGAGAAAGAGCTTTGGATGAGAGTGGGATCAGTCATTCCTCATCTAATGAATGGCATGATAGGCACATTGTCTGTTTGATCAATCCACGAGAAGAAGTGCTACAGGGCAACAAAAAAAAAAAAACAGCAATTGGAGACCATTCATGTGGCGTGTAGCTGACCACACCTTTCACTTCAGGGCTTCGTAAAGTGACCCTTGACTTGGTAGTTATGGCCTCAAGCTGTGTGGGCTTGAGCAGTCAATAGCCTGAGAAACGGGCCGTTCGTGACACCGTCCTCAGGCTGGAAGTTGAGACATCAGGTCTGCAACCATTGTTGAACAGGCCATCTTTCACTTTAGAGTGAGGAATATTCCTCCATTTTCCTGCTATTGGTTAAACCCAACATGTACTAATGTCACCAAACTAATCCTTCCAGCCTCCACGCAGTTCACCAGTCTCACGATCCAGAAGAAAGCCGTTTCTCCTTCTGTGATAACCGAGGTCTGTGCAACTCGAGATAAGGTGAACCAAGCAACACGCTCAACAAATTACACCCGCTGTGTTTAGATTTAAGCAATAAGCCGCTGATAGTGTGCTGAAAGGTCAACCTAGCATTGGCTAGTTTCAGTATCTTTCTTAAACACTAGGTACTGACATACCAACAGTTTACGATTTCTTAAAATTGGAAAAGCCTGCAAAAAAAAAAAAAAATAGTAGAATACCATTTTGGTAGCCTAATAATAAACAGTTACTAACCCTCATGTAATTCCAAACCTGTAAGACCTTCATTCATTTGGAACACATTAAATTAAAGATATTTTTTATGAAATCTGAGAGCTTTCTGACCCTGTACAGGCAGCAACACAACTACCACATTCACGGCCCATAAAAGTAACAAATACATCACTAAAGCAGTCCATGTGACATCAGTGGTTCAACCTTAATTTTATAAAGCTACGAGTGAAGAAAACAAAAATAAAAACTTTATTCAACAATTCTTGCAGGGTGAGAGAGCTCTCAAAATTCATCAGAAATATCTTAATTTAATGTGCTCCGAAAGATGAACAGAAGTCTTAAGGATTTGCAAAGACAGAGATGAGTTACTAAGCACAGAATTTTCCTTTTGTAGGTGAACAATACCTATAAATAATTGTAAAAAATTTTTCTAAATATTAAAACTGTTGCCTGATCACCAAATTGCAGCCTTGTGAGCATAAGACTTTAATAAAAAGATTTTTCTACTCCAGACTGACCATGTTTTCACTCATTTTATCTGCTGCACATTAAACACACAGACCTGTCCTGAGGAAGCCAGCAGGTTGATGGTGGTCAGGAGCATCCAGCCCCGGCTTGCCTCCTCGCTCTGATTTACCTCCAGAAACTGCACAATGGCTCTGCTGGCCGCCTCTGTGGGAGGAGCACACGCACACAAACAGAATCACTGACGCGTTTAACAGTCTGTGCATGTGGATCAAATCCATTTTCACACGTCAGCTTGTGTGTGACTGGCCTCATCTGGGGAAGGACGCTGAGTCAATTAGAGGTGATGACATGCAGGCAGTTTCGTTTCTCATTTATCCATTGCTGCCCCTTTTTGAGATGCTATATCGTGACACCCCAGTGAATTCACAAAGGATACGATTTACTCAGAAGAATGTTATTTTCTGCTCCAATGAAAATGCAATCATACTGAAATCCATTGTTATTTTAAAAAATACAATAAATCTCACATATAGAATAAATACACTATTATTAACTTTTTTTTACATAAAGTTTTTTTTATTGTGTAAACATTATGAATATAGTTTGAATTCAAAAACAAGTGTTAAAACATAATAGATGGTACCATGGCTCCTCAGATAGATGCTCAATCTGGTGTTTGTGGATCTATGCAGCATATGCTGTCACGGTAGATTACATCACCAAAAATAAACATTACTGTACATCATGTGCCAACACAAGCTGCCAACGCACAGTGTGCCGACAGCAGAGCACCATAAAGCAGGTACAGGATCAACACTAATGTCTACACAAGCTTACTAATAAACAAGATACACCTTCTATAACTTAATTTAAAAATAATAATTGGAAAAAAATGAATGGGCCAATTAAAAGTTAAATAATACATTAAAATGAGATAAAATGTGTGAGACTTGCATTAATCCTTCTGGAATTTAATGTACTGAAAAAAGTAGGCAAAGTTTAGCAAATAAAAGTGTGGTCAAATTTTAATGTTTCCATCAACTTTCTAAAATAACTGATTTTGTAATGTATTTTAATTCATCGTGCTACTATCTTTTTAAAGAGACTTTTTTTTTTTCTCTACAATTAAAATGGATTGGACCAAGTCTGTGTAATACATCTTTGTGTCTGAAGTACCTGTTGATTTATTGGAGGCTCTCCGTCTGATCTCAGTCACCATCAGCCTGGACACTTGAGTGGTGAACTGCAACAGGTCTGAAAACTTCTCATTCATCGTGTTTGGTGGAGCATTTCCAAACACCTGTCACACATACACAAGAACACCATTTATAGAGCTCAATCAACCTTTTTTTCCATGTTGTCCTTTTTCCCCTCTACAAAGATGGGGACCTGTTGAGTTAAAAAGCTGATGTTTAATCAGCTCCCTGGATGTCTGAAGAGCAGTATGTTCAGTTGGTAGCATCACTGATATGACTAAGGCTGGGTAAAAAATACAGATCTCTCAATATTAATCGCTTCTCATTTTCATGGAATGATATTGATTTTTAAAATCCCGAGAATTGATTAGTCTGGCCGTTTATCAGTTAATGGACGGAACGTTAAAGGCCACTTCCTATTTTTTTAAAAACTTCATTAAGTGTAACCTTCTCTTATATTTTTTACAACATTAGTTGAGAGAGATTTTTTTTTTCCTTGAAAAAATTTCGCATTTACCGCACCTGATATATCAAAAATGTAATTGGTAATCAAATCGAATCGCAAGCTTGTGAATGAAAATCAAATCAAATCGTGAAATGTGTGTCAAAACCCGGGCCTAGATAAAACATTCACAAAACTGCCCTTCAGCATCTGGCTCACAGTCAGAAATGTCCAGTTAAATTATACCAACCACAAACTCTAATAAGAGGCACGAGACCATCATGTTCAAATCTAGACTGCCAGGCCTCTTCTTGTTTAAAGAAATCTAAACCTAGAGAGGCATACTGAGGTGTTAATGCTAATATGCAGCGTTTCGCATAGTCTATAGCTCTTCATCAAATATGACAGCATTGTAAATAGAGCGCCTGCTTCATCCCACTTCTACGAGTGCTCTCCAAATGCACACAGGCTGCAGCAGGTCAGCGCTCTTTCATGCACAATGATGAGCTGTAGCTGGGGCCATATGCAGTGTTTGTGTATAATCAATGCTGGATGATTAGCACCATCATGCTCTTCTCCAGCCTGTGAGAGTCACTTGATGTAATAACGACTACTTAGCCTTTGTAAATGAAGCACTTGTATCTGCTGGTTCTCTTCGTCTCATTGTTTAAGTTAACAGTAAGTATAGTGTAAACAATTTGGCTTAAAGATGGGATTTATTTTTACTATATAAAAAAAATTGTGATTTGTCTGTAAAAGAAGACAATGGAATTCACTGGCTATATATATATATATATATATATATATATATATATATATATACATACATACAATATATATATATATAATAGTAGATATATATATATTTATAATAATATATAATAATAATATATAATCTTACTGAGCCCAGACAAGAAATCTGAACTACTGCCACAGCTGAGCCAGTAGGAAAAGAAATCATGCTGTTGATTTCTTGTCACTAATTATCCTCAAACCTCCAACCTCTTAAAAAAACAATAAATTAAAAAAAAAAGAAAGAACAAAGCCACCAGGGGTGTTTTACTGTTAGCGTTGCAATAAAATGTCTATATATTTGTCTATTCTGTGAATGCATTCTGACTGGTGAGGTCATACTGTTGATAAGTCTCTCTACTTTGTCTACCTCTGATTTTTTTTATATATAAATTGCATTACCCTAAAGCACATTACACTATGATGATACTGTCTCTTTATGTAAACAGCCATCGCTCTCACCCGGTTGAAAACAGGCAGCATCATGTAGAGCTTCTCCTCCTGCTCTTTTTGTGTCATGTGGCGCGGTGGGTGGCAGAGTTCGGAGAAGAGACGGCGCAGGTGCATGAGTCCCAGCGCGTTGTCCTGCGGGCTGCACTCCTCCTGCCGCGGCCTCCCCATGATCCTCTTCACCATATTCATTTTCAGAGGCTTCTTGAGGCCGAAGCCAGCCCTGACAGAACAGACAAAAGAGAGGTCTCGTGAAAAGGAGGAAACGAAGGGGAGGGTGTGGAGGAGAAATAACGAGATGTCAGGGAAATTGATTGTCGATTTGTGAAAGTCCACTTCTGATGTGACGCGATATGCTAGCTTCAAATTGCAGATCAAATTCAGCCCGTTTATTTTTTTGCAGCGAACTGCTTCTGTCTGAGACCCTACAGTGAGTATTCTGCTGCAGGTTCAGAAATACTGCAGGACATGCAAGCGAAAAAAGATCCAAGATATTATTTAGGTTCATTTCAAGGACATGGTGATAAAAGCAAACTTAAATATCAATGTATTAAAAAAAAAACACGATTTGTATATAATTGCACATGTTCTTAGGAAAAAAAAAATTATAATTGAGAAGCCATTTTGTTTTTGTAGGCTAATTCCTTTGTTCATTTTTTGCACTTTAAACGGTTCCAGTTGACATAGGAAGATCTGACACAAACTAATGCTTTTTCTTGCTAACTACAAATAACAAACAAAAATAGCAAATGAACATGCAGGAAACAGCCACTAATAGGTGACACTGCTTGCTAAAAGGGCTGGGCAACAGACAATATTATATCATCAAATTCATGATCAAATGTTATGATAATGAGCTTTGGATATTTTTATCTACATGGATTAATTTTGCTTTCCATTCATTACTTAAAGCACACCTGAAGTACTTTAACACCACGGCAAAAACCACGATCCTAACAGTATTAAAGGGGTCACAGGAAGTCCCATTTGCCTTGATCTTTTGGCACATATGAGGTTCCTTCGTACCCTAAAACATCCTGCAGCTTAAAAACGTCCCCCTCGTTTTAAACAAAGCATCACTAAAATGGCTTGTTTTGTCATGTTTGACATGACCTGGGCACAGTCCTTTGCAGAAACACTACCTCCAGAGCAAGAAATATACAAATAGTCTTCTTCCCACTATAGGCCCCACCCACTGGTGTTCAGACGCTTATCAGCTTGACAATTGATCACGCTGAATGTGAAAATCACGTGTCAAAAACAAATAGAAATTACAATCACAAACACAGATGTGGGTTTGCTTTCTGACACAGACCAAACACTTGAGTCTGTTGGTAAAAGGACAAATGGATTGAAAATGTTCGTTTTCAAGACTTTGCTTTAAACTAGGGTTGTGCAATGATGATAGTCAGATATATTGATGATACAAGATGTCTTTGTCGATAGTCAAAATGATATTAGGCTCATTCTCCTATTAATGTATAAAATGATTCTTCTTCTTATTATTATTATTATTAGATGACCTATTATTATTGGGCTATTGTTATAGAAATGCCTCACTATTTCATCTCAGCACCACACACACACACAAACAAGGCTTTTCCTCCTCACTGAAAAAGTTTTAAACACAAACTCTAAAACGAAACCCACAGCAAAATTTAACTGGAGGGTGATATTCCTTTTTTTTACAAATCATGTCAAGAATGCTAAAGGGACATATTTTATTTTTATCTTATCTTGTATTTTTTCAGCTACGAATGAACAAGATGACACTGCACTGTCACCAGCGTTTCGTTTTCTTTACAGCACATTAACAAAAAACATTGATTCTTCATCAGCGTTGTAATAAAAAAAAAAAAAAAAAAAAAAAAAAAGAACTAGTGAGTTATCGGTCTAAAATAGGGCTTGTCGTTGGGCACACGGTCCGGAGCGCTGTATGACTTATGTATCCGTCTAATTTAGCTTTATTCCAAAAATATGAATTTATAGGCTTCCTAATAATCTTTTTATCTTTCACATGTTCATTTATGTTAATATCTAGTGTTAAACTGTCATAAGTTAGTGTTCAAAGCTTCGAATATGGTATAGGCTGTTAAGTCAGTGTAAAGGGTAGGGATGAAACGAACCGAAGCCGAACAAAAAGAAACACTAGCTTGAATACCAAACACGGTTTTAAAATGTTTTTCAGCATTGCATGAAATAAAATTGCCAAAATGTGCTTTTTAATCGAGCTGTTGTAATTTTTATTTTCATTATTATTGTCTTCATTTATTTTATTGTACAGAACAACAGTAAATAAAAAAAACATTAATGAAAGCTCATGAAATGCTTGTTCTTTCTCATATGGTAAAAAATATTGCAATAATATGGCCCCGATATATCACCCAGAGCTAAACTAGAGCTAAGCTTGTGCATTTGGTCACATTAATATGAGAGCACCTTCAAACCTGTAAACTGAAGCCAGTGAATTCTTGCTATGTGTCTAACGCAAATTCGCTTCTTTTCGAAGCACGATCCTTAACTTCTTTGACTTTCTTGCATGGGAAAAGTGTTGCTACACTGAATAACCAATGAGTTCTTTACAACAGTGTGAAAATCCCCTAATGTCTTCAAAGTAAAAGTACACGCTAACCTAGTTTCATGCTTCAGACACATCATCAAGACACTCCAGATTAGTTCATTTGTTTTACTAGTCATAGGATAGGCCAAATACATATTCTGCACTTCAGTCCTATATCTGGAATACATCATTTGAACATATACACTAAACCATAGCCATTATTAATAGTATAAAATTTGCAAATAAATGTCAAATCAATATAAAATAATTAACAAACATATAAAACAATATAAAATTATAATAAATGTAAAATATTTCCATACAATTGAACTTACAAACTATATTCTATGTTCTATATATATTTTTTTTACTTTCTATATTTCTTTATTATATAACATGTTCATATATTTCTGTTAGATACATTGAATATGAAAAAGGTATTAAACCTGTTATACTCTATCATGAGAGCACTTTTTACCACTAAACTCAACACCGTGATAAAAGCATTAGCAATTAATTGCAACATGAAAAATTTATACCGGCATATGCCTAGTCAAAAGTCAGGAAAAGCTAAACTTACATATTTGTAGGCTGATGGACCGGTATGTCTCAAAACTATTTACCAATTAATTACTTTCATTGAAATATACTGTTAATAATAATCCTGTAGTTGTCTTTTTGCATTTTTTTTGAAAACTGATATCATTTCATTTCCGGTGAACAAACAGTGTTTCCTGGGGAAACAGTGCGGACAATCGCTTGTCTTCCTATGCCCTTCTTTGTTCCAAACACCGAGATCATGAATCAGATCCAACTGGGTAATGGTTCTAAACTTTGGGGAAAACAAGAAGCTTTAACCAAACCTTTCCATCATCTGCTCAAGCTGGTGAGCACATGGGTAAAGTAGGATACGCATCTGACAAACATTTGCTTGAGCCAGTGCAGTGCTGTTATAAAAATATGAATGTTTCAGCAATGCTCTCAGCAAAAAGCTCAACATCTGTGAGCTGAAGCAGATTCTCAGACAGGAACAGACCGCAGACAGCTACAGCCACTAAGAAAGTGAGCAACGCTCAAAGAAGGGAAACATGAGACAGCCAAAAGCAACAGTGACTGCATCCACCAAACTAAAAATATCTGCATTGTATCTAGGTTCCTAGTATTGGATGTTATTCCAACAATCGAATGGTTATTATTCCGTAGCGTTTGCCGGGTTAAACGGTTATAATAATCCCAAAATGTATATTCACACACACAGACCAGACATGATAAGTTAGACCAGACATGATAAGTTAAAACTTTCTGAAATGCCACATGTACGAAAAATTGCGCATTTTTCCTCACGTGGCCTACAGTCGACTTCTGTTTTGCAACCCGGTCGTTCTTATTTTCCGGCACAGAACCAACTGCGTGTGAAACACCTCAAGTACTATAATTTCTGCTGAGTAAGAAAGTACAACAGTGTTTATACGTCGAGAGCAGCTCCTTCCCCTAGTCATTAAACATTCAGAGCTCATTTACGTGTTTCTCAGATATCAGTCACCGTTCTGATTATTACAAAAGTGAGAATGCTGAGCTCTCAAAACGCCATTAATCATTTCTTCATTCAATAAAACAAACAATTTAGCTGGACATAACAGTAACGCTAAATTTGACACACTGGTTGAAGCAACATAAATATCGAGTCATTATAACAACTTTAATTAGTGTTTGGCAACAATTAATTGCGCTAAATATCTCCCAAATTCTTTTTAATGATAATAAATAATATACGTGTGTGCTGTGTATATTTATTATGGATATGTAAAGACTCACGCGTACAGTATATATATTTTGAAAATATTTAAATGCATTTGCATGTATATAAATATATTAATATTTAAATAACTTGCGCTATTTAACTGATTAAAGGTCTCTAAGATGCTGCTGTATTAAACATAGCACCTGAAGACTAATTTACTCTATTTTGTTCGCTGTCATTTTGCCTTATTTGAAGTGTTTGATTTATCGCAGGTTCCCTTAGGCATTCGAGCAAACGGTCTTCAAAAACGGAGCTTATTAAGGACACGCAAAAATACATAGCTTTAAAATGCATGGAAAGGCAGGCACAGACCCGTTCAGCATGTTAGCTTGTTTAGTGCGCCTAAGAGTAGAGTTATGTCATACTAACAAGGAAATAAGCTTCTAGCCGCAGTTCCAATAATGTCAGTTTGCGACAAGTTTTAACTATGGTTTCAGAATATACTGAATCGTTGAACTATGTTGATGAAGACAGAACTTGCGACCATAGTTGTTCATCAATATTTTTGAGAACTGCACCCCTGGTCGGTAACAACTATGGACAGTGAGGGAGACACCGCCTTAACCAAAATTAAAAACTGTGATTTTATAACCTACACATGATAACAACCAGAGCTATAAAAGCATTACGCCCAATATTAAAATAATGCAGTAGGTCAAATGGAAAGATATTCCATAATTAATTTGAGGTGGACGAAGCTTGGATACTTGAATAAATTAATAGTAATTATTAGCACTTTGATATGTGTGTAACCAAGCAATTTGTGTTAAATTTAAGTGTTAAAAATGTGCTTTAATGGTGTCGGTGGTTGAGATCAGAGTTTCTTTCATTATATATTTTCCGTCTTGTCCCCATGCTTTTGAGTTCACTTGATTTATAATTAACAGGTGCTTGTTTTAAAAATTAAATAACAGTGATAAAAAAAATCTATTCCATCTTTATTTGTCTATTTGTCCTTTCTCAATGAATAATGCTGCCTCGGGACGTGCAGAGACAGATTTGATGTAAATCGGTGGGGAGTAAGGTTGCTGGGACATGAAATCTTCAGTAAAATGTGGCTAAGCCTTCTACGCTTTAAGTCTTTCATAGCATTTCTTAGAGGCCTGCCAGCTCCAATGACTGTCTGAGAAAGCAAAGTAAGCTCCAAAGGACTGTTCGGAGAAGAAGAAGAAGAAAAAAAAAAAAAGCTTCAGCCTCCTCAAAAGCCTTTCAAAGACTCTTGGGAACACTGGGTGACGTAAACACAAAACCCTCACATCTCTCTCACTGTTATGGGTGATGGAAATGCCGAAGTGAGAGTGAACATTTCCCACTGACTGCAGGCAACAAGTCAACAACAAGCAACAGTGTCAGCTGTTCCATTACGAAACGGCTCACTGAATTCCTGAATACACATAAACCTCATTCCTACAATATTTGGTCAACGGCCACTCTCAATTTTCCTTTTCAAATGTGCCGGCAGTTAACACTTTCAAATTTTATTCACATACAAGGTAATGTTTACACAACATCAAAGCAGCAAAGTTTAAATCAGGCAAAAAAAAGCTAGTACAAATGTCTAGTATTTATAGATAATGTTAAGATATTTGGAAAAAAATATTTGCATTTGAGCAAAATACAGTAAAAACTGAAATCGAAAAAATATATTTTAATTATTAAAATATTTTAATTATTGTACAATGCATACATTATTCCTGAGATGGCAAAGTAACAGTAAATTTAAATAGACATCACACTCAATATCACATAAAACTTCAGAAATCATTCTAATATAGTTATCTACTGCTTAAAAAACATTTCTTATCAATGATGAAAAAAGCTATGTTCCCTTATATTTTTTTTTGTCTAAACTACAATATTCTTTGATTAGTTAAAAGTTAAAAGAAGAAATATTTTGTAACATTATTAATGACTTTATAGTCACTTTTGGTTAAATAAGAATGTTGTTTTTTTTTCATCATTATCAAAAACATCATAACCTTTCATTTAAACTCTACTAATACCATTTCATAACAGTTGTACCATTAACAACTACCTACACCGTTTACATTTCATTTCTTTGAAGACATTTTTGAACTAAAGCGAACGTGCACCCTCAAACATTTCATTTATTAACAAAGTAAAGCCCTCAAGACTCAACCAATATTGTAATACAACCGCAAATACAGTGCAATGCATGGCACAAGAAATATATCAATACAATAAGAGATGCAACACAAAACAAAAAGTTGACTAAGAATAAAGTTGCAAAGCTGGTATTTTTTGAAGGATAGAAAAAATCTCTCCACAAATGACATCATGGACGAATTGGTAACAGTAATTAGCATTGAACCTAGTGATTAACAAATCACTGCTTTTCTAGACTCCGAAAATACTGTATTTAAGGTCATTTTATACCTGAACACAGATATTGGTAGCCCACATTTAACTGAAATCTTCGCCACAGTCAGTAAATCACTGTTTAACTCTTTTACAACTCTGGGGAGGAGCACACAACCGGTGACGTAATGGCTGTGAACCGCTACAAGCTGAAGCGACGCGATCCGAATATTAACCAACATTACTGGTTCCCTCAATCAAATCTACACATTTCGAAATCAAGAGCCATCTCTGTCAAAATCACCGTGTTGACTGAGTCAGTGTCTAACGAAGCCCTTGGTTTCAAACATGTCTTGACCTGATTTGCAACAAACAGCCAAAAACCAGGTGCATTCCAAAAAAAAAAAAAATTCCAGAAAAAAGGATGACTGCCAGGATGAAGCAGTGAAGAAATCATTTACACCCACCCTTACAACGCCTGACGCAAGATGCTTATTACTTCAAACAAAAAAGAAAGAGACGTAACCCTTTCTTACATCTGAAACTCACGGCAACCTCTTGTTGCTCCATATCATTGCTCCTCCGAGAAGAAAGGCACCATCATTTCACCATCTGTCATTTGCCTACTCATCTGTTTTACCCTCCACGACCTTTAATTACATAAAACTACGACGCGAATCTCACGTGGAATCCAAAAATGTGTGATTCTCGAAGCGAAGTGCTGCCAGGATCCTCGGCAAAAAGTAAGAAGCCATTTCAAGCCCACCATCGCGGAACATAAATCCGTGACACACGGCTCCAAACTGTAAACAAACGCCTTGTCACTATGGCGACCCGCTGATCAAACATGTTTTTTTCCATACCTGCTGTTCTCCCTGTGCTCTGCGAGCATCCCTTGTTGTTAACGACGCAATTTCGATCCGAAGATTGCAGAGAAAATAATGGTTGGTAATCTGTGCCGTGCCGACTAGGAAAAAGAGAGAAGGCAGAGCATTTATAGGACTCTGTGGGAGCGAGCGCCGATTTACGCTCTTCGCTGGCACTGCCAGGAGACCTGTGCACCACAGAGCCAAGCAGCCTGCAGGGACTGGCACAGCTGATCCTCCCTGTCACCAGCTCTACCACGTGGCTTCATCGTGGAGGGGGTGACCGGTGTCATACCAGGAGATACCAAATCGACAGTACAGGGGGATCCGTCGATAACATTTAAAGAGCAGATGGCGGTTATGAAATGATCAGACTGTAAAAAAAAACTAAAATCGATCAACAGATCAGGGATGTAACTCTCCAGGCCACATAGGAGAGAGCTCTGGATGACTTGAAAAGGGGAAGTCAGTCATCTGATTCGGAGGATGTTCACATTGTGTACTAGAGACTGAAATAACACAGACTAAATATTGTGAACCGCTTGAAACAGACGATCCAACATCTACAACCCAGCACAAACACAAAACAACGATACCACAAGCCGAGAAAATCCGATCGCAGCAAAGCAGTGAGTGACAGTCAAGAAACAACGATCAAAACCAGCTCATGGCGACATCAATTAAGAGAACCTTTCCTTAAAAAGCACAGTCGAGGCTGGACCAGGTGACTTGTTTTTACTGGCGCTGAATCATGAGAGAAGATACTTCGGCTTAATTCTTTGCATATAACGAGAGTCGGGTTTCCAACGACGCTAGCTTGAAGTCCGTATAGTGTAAAATATCACGTGTGTAATGTGTGACCTGTGCTGTGTGCTGATTCACGGCTCATTCCACAACAAGCACAAGAAACACTTCCCGCAATGTTTAAGAACGCACAGACATAAATGTAAAGAACTGAATAGATTCCAGTGCGTTGCTATAAAAAAAGGATTATTAAATATACAAACGAATCTCATTGGTCATACTGAAGATCTCTACATTCTGTAATAAACGATTTTCATCATATTTAATATGAAAACATTTCCAAATTCAAAACATTCACATAAACATTCCATGTTAGATCTAAAACACAACTATCATCCTCCTTTGCTGCAGGACAGCACAATATACATTACATGACTAAACATGTGTCATCTTCATCAAATGCCATATTAACCACAACATGAAAACATACTTATTTATTAAAAAGCATGCATTTAAAAAATATAGGGTTTACAATTTTATATGGATTTATGTGGATGCAACCGGAATTATTCTTTTTTTTTTGTTTGTTTTGAGACTAACTGCATTGTAACTGTTGTATCAAATGCGTTTTATACCTGAAAACAACTACACAGAAACAGCACATGATATTAATCAAGCCGAATACAAATTCCCGGAGCAGCGACTGCTTTTCACATTATTTTAGCCAAATGTCCTGTAGCACTTAGTACGTGGTTTGTAAATTTCCCTTTCCGCTTCCTGTAAAGCGATATATCGGCCGTGGACTTGCTTCCTATGCCAAAATGAACATTAGTGCTCACTGCTAATCTGACTTAAGATGGCCAAATATCCTGCGAGGTCCCCCGCACGAGAAAATAACAAGCAATACACCCTCATAATTTCACTTACGCTTCGGCAGCCGCATTTTATACATACCTCCTAAATGACCAAGGCTAGCTTTTAAACATGACACACACATTAAGAAAAGAAAGAAATCACAGGTCCTTGATCGACAACAGATATAAATGAAACAAGATAAAATTAAAAACAGGTGTATAGCCTTTCAAAAGGTGCAATATAGGTCACGTGTGGCTGATGTGGATGCAAGCCAATGTTATGATGGCTCTGAAATAACAGCACAGGTTCAATGACTTGCACAATACGCACAGCCGAGTTGTTTATATAATAAAACCGCTATCACGTCGCATTTCTAATCTTATTCACAGCTCTGCACACCCTCATCAAAACACACGGCACAAATTAAATGGCATATAAATGAGCCTGGAGGTGTCAAGGCCACACAACGCTGTTCGTGAGTCCATGACCTCTCACCTGAAGCAGCTGCCCAGCACTTCACCATCACACTGTGTCCCAATCTATCACCACGGCCTTCATAACACAACTTATGACATTACTGGGATTAGTTGCAGGCAGCCTTAATTAGTGCCCATGTCTAATGTTATTTACGGAATATTCTAGAGTTATACATAAATAGACGGACGAATAGACAGAAACAGACGTAAATCATATTCATAATTTCAGTTATTGATAACAATAAATCTTAAATAAAACGTCAGGCTTGCCGGAGACAAACAAACTGACAAAAAAAAGCAATTGATCCAGTGTGAGAGATGTGTAAATTAGCAGACGCTCGACACTGTACAGCCTAGTTTTTTTTTTTTTCGACATATAATAAAACACAGAAACGTAAGAAACCTACGTTACATAAACTATACGCAATATATAAAATATACAACCTACAAATTAGAACATCAGTAATGACCGTGTGAAATTAAGTAGAGGGAAATGAAAATTACACAAGCGAGTTTAATAACACAAAAAAACGGACTATTCACAATTGTATTGTATTGTATTATATTGGGATATTCGTAAACTGACAGGAATCACAAATAAATTCAGTTACAGTCGTGGATGAGTCGATGTCTTCAGTGACAGTGCGAGCTTTCGAGACAATTACAGCTCACCAGACGCCGCCTAAATAACCTCAAAATGAGGAATACTAATCACGCATACGATTAACTCGAGGTCTAAAATAATAAAGCATCGTATTTGTGAATTGTCTCCACATGAATGATTATTCGCCTGCAGCTAACAGGCTAGCGGAGTCCTCCTATCCTAGCCACGGCTAGCCCCGGCTACACACAACCGTTGCGTGCCGAGCCGTGCGTTTCGTTTTCACAAAGCTGGACTGCATAGAATACCACTGATATAAAGAGAACAGCATTCTGACATTTGTAGAAAGACGTAAAAATGGGGAAAGGGAGCTGTATTTTGAAGGGAGGAAGCTAGCGCCAGTGGGTAGTGTGTATGTGTTTTGCATGTCTCCAGTGTATCCGCATATCCATGAGAACTCACCAGACCAGCCGATGTCTTCAAGCTTCACCGAGAGCCGCTCTAAAGAGATCCTCTCGCGCTCTTCCCATCCATATTTCACGGGTGATGCCGGCGCTTTCTGATGCGAATACTGGTTCTGTTAGATCAGCTAGCTAGTGGCCATATTTAATCCTCGACATCCCAAACAACACAGGCTCGAGCTCGTCCCAGCTCCAGCTCTACTTCATCTCAGCGGTGTGGGAGACGCTGCCTCGCAGGGCTCGCTGTAGAGCTTGGATTACACGGGAAACAGCGACACCTGCTGGTCGCAGCGACGCGGCTCCCCTTTTCGTTTTGAGAATTACGTTTTTACCTCTCGCCAGCAAGCAAGGTAATAATAACCGAAAGTCAATTTGGCAGTATTTATAGTACGTTTTTAATGTTCATGACCGCCACAGCGGTAAAAGAAGAAAGGAATGTTAATTTTACATGATACTGGGGTGAATGCTGCAATCAATATATAAATGTATTGAATTATTATGTATCATGTATATTTAATACGCTTCCCGATTATCATCGATCATATGCTTGTGCTCTGTGTGCTAAAATTGTGTCAATTTTAACTAAATTATACTCCTAAAATAAATGTTTTAAGCATATACCCCCACATAAAGAAGAAGTTTACTTATACGGTGAATATTCAATGGATTAGTCTCAGCAGCCAAATATGAAGGTTATCGTGTTCTTCGTAGCAACATTTTATTCTAATAAAGTCAAAAGCAAACATAAAATAAGCTTATGTTGTTTAATATGCGGTGAACAGTGAATATGCAACAAAAATAATTCCGTAATTAGGACACATATTAAAGAAAAAATTACTTATACAAATGCAAAGTAAGAATTCATCCATCCATGTTATATTTAAACACAATACATATTTGTATTTATTTATTCTTTATCTATTACATTTAAACATGTACAGAATTTATTAACAAGCACAGAGGTTGTTTTCTCTGATCCTGCCATCTTGTATAATGGGTTATTGAACATATTTCTGATTGAAAATAAAAACAATTCTGAAGTCATTAAAACGTGAATGTAATTACACAAAGAACAATGACTGTCTGACATAATGGAAAAATGATATTAGCAATGAATGAAAAAAATTATTCAGCATAACCTTGAAATTTACTGTACTCCTGTATAATACAGCCATAAACAGTATGGTAAAAGTGCCTGTCTGGAGCCATAAGGTCGGTGACTATCTCTGCGTGGTTCATTTTAGGTATTAGATAGAGAGACATCCTGATAGAAAGGGCTTTGAGGAGCTCGGAGAATTTCACTGATGATTCCACCGGAACGATGATGTCATTGGTTCCATGGAGCAGAGCCACCGGAGGAACTCTGCATGAAGACCATAGCAAAGAATGAAGCACAAAGAGCTTCTTTCAACAGCACCTCTGTGCACCCTACGAGTGACCTTTACTTAATACACTGCATTTGTAAGTTAACAAGTTGGCCAGTACTGGTACTACAGTTGTAAATATTGACCTTACATAACCGTAACACCTTATTTAAACAATTTACTATAGTTAAACTGCTGGACGCTGTAAATATGTGAAAAAAAAATAACAACAACAATACCGTTTTATCTGATCCTCATTCAGTTTCTTGAGTAATGATGTTGGTGAATAATATTCAAAGTTCTCCACACCATCCATAGCTTTGTGCATAGTTGACACATATTCAACTGCCCGCATTTTCTCATGATTATAATGATCCATTACACTGTAAACGCCACTCAAACCTTTAAGAAAAATGTAAAAAAAAGAAAATCACAAGATAAAAGTTAAAGTTTTTATTACAGGGAAACCACTATGCTAAACTGTAAACAATTTCGGTATAATAGCCAAGTATAATAAACATGCCGCATTGATTTACCTATGATTCCTTTAATAGCAGATACAAGATCTCTCTGTGTGTTGGTCTCAATGAACAGCTCTTCTGCATTGTTCACCAGAAACAGTGTGGAAAGGGCACACAGATGAGCTCCTGCTGAATGACCTACTAATATTATGTTGTCCTGCATGAAAAAAAAAGTGTCGCCTAGATCAGATTGTTTTATCACTTTCAATTTATTGTTTTTACGTTTTTGCTTTTTTATTTTAATCTAATATGCTGATTTGGTGCCAAAGAAACTTATTATGATCAGTTGAAAATGGTTGCTGCTAAAATAGCAAGGGCATGAATTGACACAGGCGATACATTTGTGAAACTGAACGGAATATTGCGGCTCTGTGTATTAACTTATATTTGGAAATATTAAAACAAGTAGAACAAGAAGAATAAGTTACCAATCAAATGACATTAGTATTAGCAAAATTAAGTTGTAGAACTGCCAGCAGGTGGAGATAAATCACTGATTTTGTCACTGAATCATTCATGGAATTGATTCGTTCGAACGGCTGATTCATTCAGGAATAAAGCAAGTGAACTGGTCATTGAATCATGTAAGCGCAAGTTCATTCACAAACGAGACAGTGCTGTGTTTGAACGGAGATGTGCAGCACTCAGCTGTTGCTTTGGTTCTTGTTTTCGTCAAGGACATGGAGCGAAATCAGACGACAGTGCTACAGTCAGACAATGTAAGTCACTTAATATTAACTTCTTGTTTACTGAACTGTTGTGTTAAATTAATGTCACATTTACAGTCTTCCTTAATAATAAGTAAATCTGCCACTCTCCGTAATTCATCGCGAACTCACAAGGACCTATTATAAATCAACAAAGTTATCTACACTGAATAACATATCATGTTTATATTGTTTCTATTTAGTTTATCATATGATTCGTGAGAAAGAACATCATTTAAGAACAGCATTTATTTTGTAACAATACTGTGCCATTATTTCTATTAATTTAATGCATTCTTGATGAATAGAAGCCTATTAATTTCTTTCAGAAAAACCCCAGACATTTGAATGGTAGTGCAAAGTACAAGCACTTTAATTAAATATTTACCATGAGAAGAAGTGCATTTATTAAAGTCAAACTAAAGTAGCATTTGCAATGACATTGACAGCTTGAGAACTTACTTGATCAAGATTGAATGTTTGTCCCTTTTCTCTCACCCACATCAAACTGTCAGTGATGTCTTGAACCATATTTAAAACATTTCCCTAAAAATACAACAAAAATGTGAAAAAAAAAGTAAATCAATTCAAAGAAACCCACAAAAAATAGCAATAAATATATAATGTATAATATAATAATGTCTTACCTTCGGATATATGGAATAATCTGGACAAATTACAGAGGCGTTAAGCTCTTTTGCCATTTGTAAAGCTAACAGACAGTAAATGGAGCGGTCTCCTGATCCCCAGGCACCTCCATACACAAACACAACCACAGGAACACAAGCAGTATCAGAACGGCCCATGCTTGGTGAATAATATAAATCTAGTTTGTTCCCTCGTCGGCCAAAGGTTATACCCTAGGAAAAGAAAGAAGCACAATCAAATACTGTAGTATAATAAAAAAGAGACAAGTGCTTTTTATTTTAATGCTACAATACCTTTTAGTAGTACAAAGTTGTTATTGTATTAAATTTAACAGTAACTTTGTTTCTTAAAAACTCTGTAGTGCATAGAACACTGTTCAGCCTGTGGCTAAGTCAACCACATTAACAGGAATTTAAAAATAGAACTAACTTTCACATAGTGCTTGTTATTTTTGTCATTACTGTACCACAGTTTCCACTGAAAGTACAGTTTGCCATACTGCAGATATTTCAACATCTCCAGCACGGCTCTTGTAAGGCAGTATATGCGCCTGCAGGGAGTGCAAGAAACATCTGCATCATTAAAAATCCAGCTCATGAAAGTACAGTAACATCAAAATGTTGTATCACCTTGGTTTGAGAGCCTCTATATATTTTTGATAACCTGGTTTATTGGGCCAGCCATAGAGCCATTGGGCAACTAGAGAGATACTGTAAGGAAGGCCCACTAATAATGCCCCTGCCACCACTGGAAGAGAGAAATAGAACTTCAACGCAATCCTGAAACAGAAAAAAAGAAACAAAACAATGGGATTTGTACTGTAGTAATCCTATGTGCTTTTTTAATTACTTCATAACTTTGTGGAAACCTCAGTAATACAATTTTATAAAGAACTAGATAGATAAACATCACTGACCCCAAACATCATTTATAATTCATGTATGCTGACAATATTTAACATAATACTTACATTATTTTTAAGCTATTTTGTAGTTCTAATACCTGGAGTAGCAAGGGAACAGAAATTATAACATGTACACACACATATAATGTATAGATTATAGAATCACTTTAGAATGATGTACTGTACAGTATATACATTATAAGTATGAATCAGATGTAGCCTACAGTGCTCTGTTCTCCCTAAAACGTTAATCACGTTTAAAATATACATAAAGGCATGTCATGGCCACAACAATGTGCCTAATGTAAAGTCTATGACACCTCGGCTTTTGTTAGATGTACAGTATACAGCAAGACCTTGCTATTAATATTTTCCACACAAAAAAAAGATTCGCAAAGACATGGTAAGCTTCAGCAAAAGCGCAAGCAGGGCAAAATAAAGTTGACACTGCATCTGTTACATAATAATTGCATCTTGGATTTAGCAACATAAAGGATAGTTTACACAAACAGAAGTGATGTTCTGTAGTGAAAAGAGAACATCAGTGGTGCAAAGGCAGCATTGTGTCAAAGCGGATCACCTGCAGATGACATCCCAGTATCCCGTATGCCCTGATGAACGCATTCAGGGCATTAACTTCCTGACTGCTTGTACCAGCATGCGCAGACGTCAGCCTGAAAGTGTTTCTTATTGGCTTATTGGCTCACTTGGGCGGGACAAATTTGCACGTCAACTCTAAACACTACTGTGGTTTAAACGTCCCCATTTATCTCAAAATTAGCATTTCAAACATCGACTGTATAGGTGTATTTTAACATTTATTATTAAAGGTTGTTATCTTATAGCATATATTTGCCTCAAAACATAAACAGCTCTGGCGACGACGGTTTCAGTGTTTGTCAGTTAAAAGGAAATTCCTGCTAATGTCCAGTCAGAACACATATCTTATTATTATTAATTTACTAGATTGTTTTATCTTTCACAACAATGATCAATATGCTATTATGCCTTCATACTTTATTTTTGCTACTTTTCTAATGTAATAATGTTTAATATAAAACTACCAAATTTATAAAACTCTTTCAATTACATTAAAATTATATCACAAGTTGTATAAACACACACGCGCGCACACACACACACACACACACACACACACACACACATTTAGTCATTTTGCAGACGCTTTTATCCAAAGCGACTTAAAATAACAAACACACTGTAATTTACAGTCAAGCTATAATTGCGCTATATTAAGTTTACATATAGCGAATAAGATACATTAATATTATATCACCCTATAGAAATGTATGCATATTATTTTATCCTTATGGTAACTGCTTTAATCACTGTAACGCTTGGTCTGAACCCATGCTGTTTGTTGGGGTGAGGGGTAAATATCTGAGGCTAGAGAAAGCTCGAGGAGGCGGAGTTTCTCCTCCAGTTCTCTCCGCTTGCTGCTCGAACACACAAGTTTGTGGAAAGATTTTAAAGTGAGGCGTTAAACGAACCGCCGTGAATTTGGCGACACAATGAATTTTAAACACGCCGTTTCTTTATTTCAAGCCGAATGATCAGACTGCATTGATGTTAAAATGAGGGCGACCCTTTTAAGCGGACTACTCTTGCTTTTCGTCGGACTCGCAAAAGGGGGTAAGTTGTTCAAATTGCTCAAGTATGGCTGATGAAAAGCACGTAAAGGACATTTCAGCATTTACATTTGCGTATGTGTGTGTGTGTAACACGGATTCAACAAGAGCAAGTGGCACGATTTACTAGATATCACGTTTCTGTGTGGTTTTACGCATTATGTAGAACAGTATAGAATAGACAAACAGCTTAGCTATTTCTTATGGCTTGTGTCTGTGTAACGAAAACATAAGTTTTTGTCGTTTTAGCTGTTTGTGCATTGGCTGCCATTAATACAAATAAATGTGCAAAAATATACATTTTAAAGTTGGATTTTCAATATCCAAGTAATGTACGTTGCCAGTCTTGCATGTGCCTCACAAATCAAAAAATGATGTGACGTTAATTTATTGCGTACATAATATAACATTCATGAATGCACAGATTTGTGGCTCTCAAGAGATTTCTTATTCACTGCTTGACGAATGCCAGGGCATAGAAAACATCCTTTTAGTTATTACCAATGAAATGCAGTGATTCACCAACATTAAAGCATGCACTATGAAATTGTATTAGCCAGCATGTTCATTCAAGTGGTAATGTTGTTCCCAAAAAAAAAAAAAAGCTTTGCAAAACAGGACAAATTTCTAGAGTGTTATTATATAGAGTTAAATGTTTTATCAGCAAATTCATGTAATTACATGAACAGTTGAATATTAGTGTAATTGTGTTTTATTGTACTGTTGTTCAGTGTTGAGCTCCACAATAGCGACTCCACTGAATTATCAAGATGTCAGACGTGGTCTTATTTTGGAGGGCAGTGTCCAGACTTATAAAATCTCCAGGATGTCAGATGTAGGACCTCTTTGTGTGATAAAAGAAACTAAAGATAGCATGGCATTCTTGTTTTCTACTCTCTTACTGTCATTTCAGATTTGAAAACAAAGTGTGACATCAAAACATCATTTAAATTTATTGCAGATCAACTGCATAGTTTTAATAAAATGTTTCTCCCTTTTTTTAGACAAGTATGGGGAAGTACGATACACAATTATTCAGTGTTGTGTATTAAAGTTGAATGTAATCCAATAGTCCACAACTGTGTTTCCACATTTTTATAAGACTACTTGTGTCAGCTATGCAAAGTTCGGTGAATCACGTTGCTTCATTGAAATTTGCATGGTGCCTTATGCATTGAAAACAAAGGATTTGGAAAAAAGAGAAAAGAATTCATTAAAAGAGAACATTTTATTCATGCAGTTTGTAGAATCACAAATGAGTAAAGGCACTTGCATAGTTTGACAGAATTAAACTAAACATCAGTGTGTCATTTCAGTCCTAAAGTAGAAGTGTTCTGAGCCCATACAAATTAAGGGGTGTAAATACTATAGTGACACTTGCAGAGAGAGGTAGATGAGAGTGTAGAACACATTAGTGTAGATTAAAGGGTGATGTGGTGTGGCTGGGTCAGAAAACAGCTGCGTCCAGGCCTCCATCAATGGACAGCAGGGCTAAGACAATGTGGCTATGTCAGAGTCTTTTATGTTGAGAACAGGGTGCTGTCAGGGCAGAGCATGCCAGCACATGCACATGGGTATCACTGTGCTTCCCTGGCGCCATCCGGCTTGTCCTGCAAAGTGCTGTTGCTTTTATTCATTCGGTCACTTTTATTTTATGTCTGTGTCAAAATCAAAACGTCATGAGGGAAAGTTAACACAGAAATGGTTCAAATGTCATCAGTTTGTGTTATTCCAAGCCTGTAATTTCTTTACACAAAATTAGATATTCTGAAGAGCTTTAAATGGTTTTTGTGTATGCAATAAAAGTCAGTGGGGTCCACAACAACACCGGACCCCATTAACTTTCATTCAATTTTAATAAAAATAAACACACAACAACAACAATAATTTCTATGTGTTTAACAGAAAAAAGAAAACCATGCTGAAAAATCCTTATTAATAATAATAATTTCATTTCTCATAAATCAATGAATTTATTATCAGTTAAAATGTTTGATTAAAAAGTTATATACCTAAACAAAAGAAAAGCAAAGAAATGAATGAGCATTCATGACAAAAAACAAGCATTATGGGTGACATTGTCTTCTGTGCAGCTTCATTCTATGGTGATGGATTTGTGCAGTTAAAAGGGACAGAGTCGTCTAGCCGTAACACACTACACGTTCGTTTCCGCACCTCCAGCCTCAGTGGCCTGCTTTTCCTGGCTGCAGGGCATAATAATTTCCTGCTGCTGGAGATGAATGCTGGCAGACTGCAGGTGAGTCACGTGTTGCTATTTCACCCTCAGCAATGTTTAAATATACCACAACAAAACTACATGCGGAAACATGTCAATTCCATTTAGACTTCTAAGAATCTGATTAGAAAAAAAGCGAATAAAAACTGACAAGCATTTTTTTTTGAGACAAAAACTATCATCGTACTCTTTAGATGAAATGGAGTGGTATATTTTATTCTATGGTATAGTTCTGATAATGTCTAAGACTCTTCTGCTTCTGCGACTTTCTTTAAGGTACTCATTACAAACCTGATGATTTCACTGACTTAATGTCTGAAGAATGTGGGCTTATAGTTGACTTTGTTGGAGAACAAGTCCCACAGTCCAGTTCAAAAACTTTGCATGATATCCTGAAATAGATTTTTATATTTGATAAGGATTTCTTTTATATTGAATATCTTTGGGCTACAGCAGAACAGATTGTGCTGAACATTGAGGTGCGATTTGCTTGTAATTGAAAATGTCTTTGAACTCTTGCAATTATCTGAGGTCATTAAACTGCATTTTCTATCGTTTGGCTGTGACCCTCTGAGTACATAACAGATTATAATTGCTTTCACTTTAGAAAAAGCTAGCTTTTCTTAACTGTCTGACGTAATGACAGTGACATTTTATGTTAAATGTACAATGTATTTGCTATTTACAGAATCTATTTATTACACTTGTCTATTTTCAACATTTCATAAATATAAAGTTCTTTCTTTGTAATTTAAGTGTTCAATGTATTGCTGTTATAGTAGACATTTGTTAGTATAACTTTTTACTTTCTGATGACCCACAAATATATCTCCTATCCCCTGTAATATTTTTTCTTTCTTTTGCACTGTGTGAAAATAATATGTTAGAATTGCATTATAACAACAACATTTATTACAACAATTTTCAAAAATAAATAATAGGCCTTTATATTGTGACTGTATTAAAGCCAAAGCAAATTATTAAGATTATGTGGAAAACATTTACTTTTTTATTCATTTTTTTACATTCAGTTTTTATTAACTGTTAACTTTAATGTTTTATGTACTGATCTAGCATGAACAATACTTTTCAATTCAGATTTATTTAAAGTGTTTGGACAACAGTTTTGCCTAGAGAATGTATAGGAAGTTCTTTTTTGAAGGTTTTTTCCTGTCATTTACAGGTAAAGCTGGATCTGGGACCTGGAGAACAGATCCTTCTCTCAGACAGTGGAACCCAGTTGAATGATCTGGCGTGGCACACTGCAGAGCTTTTCCATGACATTTACAATGTCACATTGACTGTGGACAACCACTCCAAGACCAGCCTGCGAATGACAGGTCCAGAGCGAGAACTGCACATCAATGGTGGTCTGTATGTTGGTGGTACTGGAGGACTGGATCAGGCCTATCTGTCCAGAGATCTCAATGGTTTCCGTGGTTGCCTTGATGAAGTAATATTTAATCAGCACAATCTCCTTTCATCTCTAAAGCCCTACTCAGGGTTCAAGAATGTCTATGAGGTTTCCCTAGGATGTAGCCCTCAGTTTTTTGCCAATGAAGATGACCCAATCAGTTTTTTCAGTTCACGGGCTTATATATCACTTCCTCCTTGGACGGCACAACATGAGTGGGTTTTTGAATGCTCCATTCACACATCAGCTGAAGAAGGGATCATCATGTACAACTCAGCTCGACAGGGAGATTTTGTTGCTCTAGAGATTCAGAAAGGTCTTCTTGTTGCAGTGGTTGGTAAAGATGGAAGTAAAACAGAACTACTTTCCCTCACCTTCATTAATGACAACAAATGGCACAATATTCAATTCTTTTTCACTACAAAAAACCTCCAACTTACAGTAGATGGAGAAATTGTGAAGTCCATTATTACCTCTAGATCAAAAACGTTTCATCTGAAAGGATCCCTTTTCCTGGGGGGAATTGATGACAGCACACGTTCTGAGGTCAGAAAGGCTGGCCTTTCCTCTGTAGCAGGGAAACGTATTAAAGGTGGCTCTTTTAAAGGATGCTTCAGAGACATTAAAATAAATAATGTCAAAATGGGACTCCCCAATGCTTTGGTAACCAAAGACATCTCTGTTGGTTGTGAACCTGAAGAAGAGCTGGATATAAGCACCACAGTGAGCCCAACAACTCTTCCCATAACCATTGTTAACTCTGTCACTCCGCTGCCACCCACCGATGTATCCACCCTAGCCAAAGGTCTTGTCAAGAAGTACGGACGCAATTTTTTACAGCTCAGGAACCTCATTGTCCCAGAAGGTGGTCGGGGGTCCTTGGATTCAAAGCATATTAAAGTAAACCTTGATTTCAAGAAGCTTGGCATCCGTCAATCTCAGATCATCTTTAGGATTGAAGAGCAGCCGGTTCATGGTCAGCTTAGGCTTGATGTAGACCAGGAGCAGGCTGAGCATACATTCAGCATGCTGGATTTGTGGCATGGCAGAGTCATGTACATTCACGGGGGATCTGAAGACCCACAGGACTTCTTCATGTTCTCTTTGTTCTCCAGTAGCAGAAAGGAAGTGCCAGGCTATCTAAAGGGACACAAGATGTACCGGTTTAATGTTACTGTTACGCCAACCAATGATGCCCCTGAGTTGAGTCTACCTGAAGGGAATCTGTTTACCCTTTTGGAAAACTCCAAGAAGAGGCTGAACACTGATGTTCTGAAAGCCTTTGACATTGACAGCAATTACACAGACCTCTTTTATTCTGTGTTAGGCAATCTTAATGCTGATGCAGGGTATTTGGAGAACGAAGACAATCCAGGTACACCAGTGACTTCCTTCTCCCATTCAGCTCTTGTAGATGGTAAGATGTATTATGTCCACACGGGAGTGAGGAACTCTAGGATTGTGTTGAGAGTCAGCGATGGCGAGAAGGTGAGCAACACAGTGGTTCTTAGAATCATGGCTGTGGGACTTGAGTACAAAATCTCCAATAACACAGGACTGGAAGTGATCCAAGGAGAGATGTTTCTTCTAAGCACCAAACAACTGTCCTTCTGGACCAATGCGTTAAAGCAGTTAGTCGAAATTCGGTATGATGTGATTGAGCCACCGAGATTTGGTCAGCTCCAGAGGATGCACTCAAATGGAGAATGGAAGATTACCCATTCTTTTTCCCAAAGAGTTCTTGAAAAGGAGCGTTTGAGATACCTCAGCACCTACAAGTCTGTCCAAACAAGTAATAGTACAGACTACTTCAAGTGTAAAGTAACTGTGGCCTCCAGAGCTACTGAAGAGTTGGTGTTTCCCATAAAGGTAAAGTGGATAGACTACATAATAAAGAACAATAAACCTATAGAGCTGGACAAAATTACAAGAGCTTTAATTGATTCAGAGCATCTGTATGCAGCAGCACACGGTGTAAGTTTGTCTAAGGATGAGCTTCGTTTTAGAATGTTGTCTTTGCCAAAGAGGGGAATAATTGAAGTGAACAATGCCAAGCTGGATGTAAATTCCACATTTAGTCAAAAGGACATTGCAGATCTGAAAGTCCAATACCAGCTAATGGAAAGATCATACGAGGACACCAATGATGAATTTATTTTCCATATATTCTCAAAGCATGCACATTCTTCTAGTCACATTTTCAAAATCAATATTAAAGCAGATGTCAATAGCATTTTCATGACAAACAAGGGGCTGTCACTTCTTGAAGGTGAAAGTAAACTCATTACAAAGGATGAATTGTTTGCTGAAACTCTAAGCACTAAAGAAATGTACTATACAATCACAAAGACACCGCACCATGGCAAGCTAATGCGAATCAACTTGTCCAACTCTACCAAAGACTTTGATAATATTATTTCCTTTACCAATCAAGACATTCTTGAGGAGCGTATTATGTACGTTCACGATGACAGTGAAACATCTCTTGATAGTTTTACCTTCATTGCCTCCACAAGTCCAGTAACAAAGCTTTCTGTAGCAGATAAAGACATTGGCTTCAAGGAAGACATGTTTAACATCTCGATACAGCTGGTTAATGATGAGAAACCCATCCGCATTGTAGACAAAGTTTTTCGCGTAGTCCAAAATGGACAGAGGTTACTTACACTTGATGACCTGTGCTACCATGACGCAGATTCAGACTTCAGTGATGGACAGCTTCTCTACACCCGGCGTGGTATCCCAATGGGGGACTTGGTTCTTGCAAATGACATTTCACAAAAGCTGTACCAGTTTCGCCAAGAAGACCTGGAACAGAAACGAGTGCTGTTCATTCACCATGGGATGAACTCTGGGCGTTTTGTTCTCTTTGTGTCAGATGGCAAGCACTATGTGTCCTCTCTGTTGGATATTAGCGCACAGGATGCTTATTTAAAAATTGGCAACAACACAGGCCTGTTGGTTCAGAAAGGACAAACCAAAACCCTTACTAACGCTAACTTTAGTGTAGAGACAAACCTTGACATCCGAAATGACAATGAAATACTATTCACAATCCAAGAGGCTCCAAAACATGGTGAGCTGTATTTAAAAGACAGCAAAATTGAGTCGTTCACACAGCGTGACCTGAGGAACGGCTACTTGTTTTATCATCATGACAACACTAAGAATCTGGCTGACGTTTTTACACTCTTGGTGAAAGCAAAGGACATTCGACTTGACGTTAAAATACATGTGAAGGTGTACCTGGAAAGCCATCAGAGGCCACCCGTAGTTTTTCATAACAAAACCTTGCTGGTGGAGGAGGGGAAACCAGTTAAGATCGAGAGCAATAAACTCAAGGTAAATATTATCTTTTATTTAGCTACCTTAGTATACTTTGCTCTATTTTTGTCATAGTTTCTTAGATTTTTTTTTTCAACTTACAACCGTGTCATAACCATCTGAAGAAACTGATGAACCATTTGAACAAACTGATTCTTTCATAGAATCCAGAACTTTAAGTACTATGTAGGGGATCATTTAGGATGAACTTATTGACCTGAATGTATCTGACTCCAAGAGAGAGGCTAAATTCAGACTAGCATACTTAAAAACTATGATAATATGTTCTGAGTTAAGCCAGAATTTATTGCTACTTGTTGTGAAAAGGTTCTTGTTATTAGAAAAAAATACAAATACAAATGCACTAAAAATGAAAATGTAAAGTTTTTAGCATCCCTACTAGGTTATTGCTCCCCAACACTAAATGCATTATTCAAAAATAAAATAGGGTCTACTATTTCTGTTCCTTTTCAGGTGACTCATGAGGCTAGTTCACCTTCAGAAATAACCTTCACTGTCAAAGTTGCTCCATCTCATGGATATATACGCCATTTTATTGAGGGTAAAGATCAGTACCAAGGAACACAAGAGGAACCATTAGTGACCTTTTCCCAGTGGGATGTTAATGCTGGCAACATTCAGTATGTACAGGTGGCACCTGGCCAAGAGAGTGATTCATTCACTCTGGAGGCCAGCAATGGAGTCGCAGAGGTCAATGACATCATCATGTCTGTGGATATCATCCCACGCCTCATACCCATTGAGGTGTCCAATATCACTCTCAAGGAAGGGTCGTCTAAAGCTCTCACAGAGGACGTTATCAAAGTAACAAACCCACATTTCTCAGGCCTCAATTTTGTGTACTACGTCTCAGAGGGTCCTCTGCATGGCCGCATTGAGAATTCACGTTTCAGAGGGATTCCCACAACCTACTTTACCAGGAAGCAGGTAAAGTTTTCCCATGCTTTTTGGCATGAGCAATCACTCAAACTACTTTTTGTATTTTATTTACATATAAGATTTTATTTAATGCATGTTTATATAGATATTTATGTTTAGTTGTTTTTACCTGGCAGGTGGAACAGGAGTTTATTTATTATGTCCATGACAACTCAGAGACCTTAGAGGACCACTTCATTATTACAGCAAATGACACAGACCTGCGAAAACACAGTGCACCATGGACTGTGCATGTCCAGATCATAGCCGTCAATGACGAGCCTCCAGTCATCACAGCCAACAGGGTTCTCAGGGTGAGATTACTATATATAAACTTCTTTTTATGACTAAAGTCAGCTGAGGATCCATGCTGAGAATGTTTTATGGCGTATGAGAACACTGCAGAGGTCTGGAAGAAAGATTCTGGGATTTGTGTACTGTTTTAATATTTTATTGTCTATGTTCTGACAGTCCCTTTGGTCTCCATCAGTCACAGATGAATAGAGACAAGTACACAGTTGTTTCTAAGACCCATAGGCCAAGCTACTAGTTGTAGACATGTAAATTATTGGCTTCAACTTGAAGACAAGTCTAAAGTCACAGATCACAGAGCATCAGGGACAGTAAGAAGGGCTGATCTCCATGCTTCAGATTCCTCAAGGCATTTTTGGTTCATGGTTTTTGAACTTTTCAGCTGAAAGAGATGTTTCTCAAGCACTTACAGCAGGTTTTCCTTTGGCTTTAATTATTAGTAATTAAAAATCATTAGGCTTGTTTATCCCAAAAACAAATATTTTGATATTTATAATTAACACAAGGTGGCTCACTACTAGTTCTAAAATGCATGTTACAGGCTGGTTTATTTATTTCAGTATTCAGTTGATCAACAGGGGTGGGTTGAGGTTCAGGTGTACACATGGATACAGTATCTTATCAGAGAAGATGAGCAACAAAATCACGTTGTGTTTTTACAACAAGGATATCATCTGAGGTTTGCCTTTTTGAATGATCCATAATTAGTTCTTCGTGGTGAAAAAAACTTTCAGCTTCACACTTCTCAGGGACAGAATTATATTTCTCTGTGTAGATATTATTATAGCTTTATCAGGGTTTATTTGGTTAAAGACATTATTTTGCATTTGTCATTAAGAACAATATTGTTTATTTTTGGCTGCTAAAGAGACAGTTTCTCTCAATTCCCCCTATTGATTCCTCTTTATACTATAGTGTAACACTGTATGTACAATGTAGATCCCAAAATGTATTTTTATGCTTCCTGGTTTCATTGCATAAACATACCTTGGTGCACGTTTTAGTGAGACATGAAATATGTAGTACATAAGAAGTACATATCACTGCCATTTCCAGAACAAATGAACACTAGAGGCAGTAAAGGGCCTGACACCTGTTATTCCTATTTTTCCAGTCCCCAGATATTTCAATTCTGAACTGAGGCAATAAATACATATATCAATGTAATGCAAATGTGAATTTAAACCTGTGTTTTAACGCCACTCAGTGGACATTCCTCTTTGAAACTGCGTTGAAATGTACAGTAAAGCACGTAAAAACTGCACAGAGGTACATATTTTTATGAGACCAGGTTGTTTTTACGAGCTAGAGTGAGGGTATCTGATAAGGAGTTGAGTTAAGCTTGTTTTTCTCAAACTGTGTTCAGCTGGAGTGATATTCAATCAGTTGACGATATAAATAAAGAGTACAGGAGAGTTTCTCAGCAGAAATGTATCATTCAGAATTCATATTTATAAAAGTTTACCATTTGTCTTGTTTTGATTGTTTACTCAGGTGTGGGTGGACTCCATCACAGAGATCACCCCAGAAGATCTGAATGCAGAAGATGAGGATACACTTCATGATCAGCTGGAGTACATTATTACCCAACCCAGCAATGGTCACCTGGCTCTAAAGAGTGCCCCCAACAAGCCCATCATGAACTTTACTCAAGCTCACATTGACCAGCGACAACTTCTTTTCGTACATAGCGGTGAGATATCATACACACTCAGCAATCTCACAAAACAAGCATCTGTGCAACAGCACGTCATGTTTAACCACTAGATGCCAGTGTTGTGCAATAAATCACAGCACACCACTGTTCCTCCAATGTTTGTTGCCTTTTTTTTTAGGTGAAAATAGGTTTGAGTGACATGCACATGGAAAAATTTGTTTGTCATGCAGTTTAGACATGGTATACTTCATCCAATGGATTCAATTCTGAAACATAAAACAAATTATTTATGAAAGCTTTTATGATTACATTTTTAACTTTTTATAATGATGGATTTAAATTTGTATTTGTACCAAAATATTATTAAACAGTGCTGATTTGTTCATATATTTTTCTTTTATATTTTTTAAACATTTTTTATGTAAAGTTCTGTGTAATGTAATATAACTTAAAAATGTTTCTTGTTAAGTTGCAGTCAATTAAAAACTAAACTTCTGGAAATTATAATGTTGTCTTTTACTCCTCAGGGCTGATGGCAGGAGGCTTCAACTTCCAAGTAAATGATGGAGTGAACTTTGCTCCCAGGCAGATATTCAGTATTACAGCTCGTGCCCTGGTTCTTAATCTAGAGAAGGCTGGACCTCTTAAGGTGTTTCCAGGTAATGCTGATTAACATGAGGTGAACTTTAGCAGTAGCCTGGTATATTGTGCCACACACAGATTACCTAAGGAAATATTTTTGGTGACATCAAATATTACATGTAATCAAAAATCATTTTAGGGACAGCACTTAAGCTCTGTCAAAATAAAAGTCTGGTTTGCTTACGTTCCAGAAGATATTGTGCTTTCCATCTCTTTTTATGGAGTTAAGAGTGAAATAACATGTCATGTTACAGCAGTGAGGTCAGCATCTGGCTGCCTCGCATGCCAAGTCAGAGCACCAGATTGACGCCTCCTTTCCACTCTATATAAAGTCAACAACGCTGTCTCCACCCACTCGTAGACAGTTAAGACCTCTAAGTCTCTGTCTGAACAACAAGTTTTTCATGGTTTCTTAATCTTAGAGCAACCGACCTATGAAATAACAAAATTACTTTAACTATTGGGCTATAAAAAGCTCAGTGGGGAACATTTAAACACGGAACGAATCAGTATAAAAGTCCCTAAAGTTATTAGACTACAGTCATTTACTTAATTTTAGAAACACTTAGTCATATGTCACATTTAAAATCAGAGCTAGAAAAATTTTCATTTACAGAGAAAACAACAGCTGCTACATCTGATTTCAATTTTAGAAGTGGCACTAGAAACTAAAGGGGGCATCTTAAATAGTTTCAACCGTTATGTTTCAGAGAAGTGTGCTTAACTCTTAATAAACTGAATTTATTTGTTCCTAGAGTTCATTAGTCTTCATTTCCCCTTACTGTCTAAAAATGTTACTTTCTGGTTTGTTTTATTTCTCTTTTTCTGTTTAATTTTTAAAATGGGTAGGAACTTGGAACGTTATTAAATAATTCATAAACGATAATAAATAAACAGAAACTTTGACCATTATCCTGTTCTTGTGTTTAACAAATGCTTCCTGTGAAACAATTTTTGAGGCCTTTGTGCTGAGTGAGTCGCAAAGGCCTCTTTCAAATAGTTAGACTCAACAGAAAACTCTGAATACAAAAATTATGACCTTCAGTTAAGGTCATGAAAGAAATCGGTAGATTGTTTTAGTAAAATCCTTCCAGACATATAATTCAGTCACTCTAATGTGCTTCAACCTAAAAGTGATCTGAAACAAAAACTACTTGTCTTTGACCGTGTTTACACGTTTGAAGCAAACATATCTTGCCAGTTTTGTTTCTGGTTGTAATTGATGGTTCAGATGCACTTCTGTTAAACCTCACCACAAAAGCTTAATATTCATGTTTCAAAGCACATGATATTCTATACACCAAACAGTGTTGTTTTGTTTAAAGTCTTTACCAGACCATTGTGTTCTTTTATCAGATTTTAGGGCTATTCTTATGGTGTGCGTTTTTTTTTCTAGGTTCCTTATCCTTGATTTCAAACAACATTCTTCAGGCCGTTACCAATGATGATACTGGCATCTCAAACAGAACCATTTATTTTACTGTGATCAGTCCCCCAAAATTTGGAAAACTGGTCAGTCTGATGGCAAATAAGACCACAACTGATATTTCTTCCTTCACATTACAAATGGTGAGTGTTGCCAACTTCTTTTTCCCAAGCCAGTGCCATGCATATTAGAGTTCAGGGCAATGAATTATGAATTTATTTTAACTATGAGCATATTCAGAGAGCCTGTCATGTTTGCAAGCTAAATGTAACATGTCCTAGTTAGCCAGCACAAATCACTGCTAATGTGGCATTGCTGCTAATGATAATTTAAACATATAATGACAGTATTAATATGCAATAATAATAAAAAATAAAGTGTCCATCCATCCATCCATCCATCCATCCATCCATCTTCTTCTTGCTTATCCGGGGCTGGGTCGCAGGGGGCAGCAGGCTAAGCAAGGATGCCCAAACTTCCCTCTACCCAGACACCTCCTCCAGTTGTTCTGGGGACACACTGAGGCGTTGCAAAGCCAGGTGTGAGACATAGTCCATCCAGTGTGTCCTGGGTCTTCATACTCCCATACTCCCAGAGCACCCCCAATAGGACACAGCGAGGGACACGGATGAATGCCTTCTCCAAATCCACAAAGCTCAAGTGAACTGGTTGAGCAAACTCCATTGAACCCTCCAGTACCTTGAAGAGGGTATAGAGCTGGTCTAGTGACCGAAAGCTGCATTGTTCCTCCTGGATCCGAGGTTAGACTATTGGACGAATTCTCCTCTCCAATACCCTGGCATAGACTTTCTTGGGGAGGCTAAGGAGTGTGATCCCCTGTATTTGGAACACACAAGTCCAGAGTTACTTTCCCCAGCCTCCACATGATGTTGTAGAGGCATGACAGCCCCACAACTTCTAGAGACTTGAGGTACTCAGGGAAGATCTCATCCACTCCTGGTGCCTTGCCACCAAGCTTCTTAACTACCTCCGCGACATCAGCCCGGGTGATGGTCTCCTCCCAGACCTAAGTTTTTGCCTCCACAACCACCCGGAGAACATTGTAATGATGGACACCCTTATGTTCGGACATGGTGTTCATTATGGACAAACTGTGACTAGCACATAAGTCCAACAACAGAACACCACCGGGGTTCAGATCAGGGGGCCATTCCTCCCAGTCACGCCCCTCTAGGTATCACTAGCATCGCCCACGTGAGCATTGAGGTCCCCCAGTAGAACGACAGAGTCTACGGTGTAAGGACATGATCCTCTTGTTCACTGGGGTGAATTCCAACACATGACAGCTAAGCTGGGGGGCTATAAGCAAGCCCACGCCAGCCCACCACCTCTCAACGTGGGCAACTCCAGAGTAGTGGAGAGCTCAGCCCCATTTGAGGAGATGGGTTCCAGAGCCCAGTTAGAGGTACTTAGTCAGTACTTCTCAACCTCCTGCACTAACTCAAGCTCTTGCCGCCCAGCGAGGTGACATTCTATGTTCCTAGAGCCAGATTCTGTGTTCAAGGATTGGGTTGACCAGTGCCCAACCCACAATGCACCGGCCCCTTACAGTCATTTCTGCAGTTGGTGGGTCCACAGGAGGTAAGACCCGGCCACCAGGTGCTCGCATACCAGCCCCAACCCCAGGCCTGGCTCCAGGGTGGTGCCCCTGGCTTGTCCATACTAGGCGACATCATGGTTCTTAGATTTTTTTGTATCCATAAAGGGTCTTTGTTGTCTCACCTGTGACCTAGGACCTGTTTGACATGGGAGACCCTACCAGGGGCATTATAGCTCCTGACAACATAGCTCTTAGGATCATTCAGGTAGTCAAACTCCTCCACCATGGAAAGGTGACGGTCCCAGTAGAGGGATGTGTCATTTTAGGAAATATATTTTTACAGTCATGTGTAAGACTTTTTTGAGGAATTGGGGGGCATGTATTGTTTTTATCATACTTGGGTCTTTTTCATGTTTTATACTTAACACATGTAACACATGTAACTTGACTCATTACAGGTAAATGAGGATAAAGTAGCATATCATCAAATTCATGGGGAGTCTTTAGGATGGGCTGCGCTAGACAAGTTCATATTTACTGTGTCCTCTCCACCTGCTACACTTGAACCCCAGACATTTGACATAGACATTTCATACGAAAATATCGGACCTGAACAAAGTTCTGTGCTCCTCAAAAATAAAGGTACAGTGTGAAAAATTTCCAAAATAATTTACATTATCCAGTTTACAATCAGTAATGTACTATTCAAAAAAATAACTGTGTTCTTTTGTAATATATATTTTAAAACAATATTTATTCCTTGATGAATTTTGAGCAGTTACTCATTACTCAGGTTTCAGTGTCAAACTGTAATGTTAAATGGACATATGTGAAAGCTTTAAAATGTTAAGAATGTAAAAGTTAATATTGTAAAAACAACCAAATATACTTTAAATCTGTCATTCTAAATTAGACTAAATTGTCATGGCGTTTGTGAAATAAGATGCATCGCACTGTTTTTTATTTGCATCCAGGTGTGACAGTAACTGAAGGAGATAAAGTGGTAATTGACAAATCAATGCTGGATGCATCCAATCTCATGATGAAACAACCTGAATCCAAGCGCAGCTCTTATGAGGTTTGGTATCAGGTCACATCTCTTCCAAAGCATGGGGTCATCATCGTTGGGGAACGAAATCTTACAAAAGAAAAGCCAAATTTCTCTCAGTTCATCCTTAATAAGTATGGAATTACATACCATCACGACAACTCTGAGACCACCCATGACCGTTTTGACTTTAATGTGTATCTGAACCTAAAGAGCAAGCCACCAACCCACCCCCAAGATCCATCTGAGTTTGTATCAGAATCATTCAACATCACTGTAATTCCCATAAATGATCAACCACCAGTTTTAAAGACCAAAGCTCCCAGCCTTAAAGTTGTTCAAGGAGACACCATAGCTATTGGACCCAGCCACTTAAGTGTGGTTGATCTGGACAACCCACCAAGTGAAATCCAGTACACAGTGATTAGCAAACCTAGCAATGGTTTCCTAGCCATTTTAGAGCGCATGAATGAGTCAGCTGAATCCTTCTCCCAGGCTCAAATCAATAATGGAGAGGTGTTCTTCATCCATGATAGCAGTCCATCATCTGGAGCGTTCTACTTCAGCGTCACAGATGGCCATCATCGTCCGTTATATAAACTCTTTAATCTGGAAGTGGTTGAGATCACTGTTTCACTGGCTAACAACACAGAGGTGCTACTGGACCAGGGACACACTTCTGTAACTCTCACACGGTCACACCTGGCCGCAGTGACCAATGGTAAAAACACTACAGTTCACTATAAAATCACAGTACCACCAAAATACGGGAAACTCTTACTAGATGATGAAGACGTCACTGTTTTCAATCAAGATGATCTCCAGGAGGAAAGGCTGAGATACCACATGGTCAGCCTTGAGTCGTCCCATGATAACTTTGAGTTTGCAGCCTTTACAACAGAAGCAAATTTGACTAACCAAGTAGTTAACATCACTGTAAAACCCCTCATTAAGTTTGCAGAAAGGGCAACATTTCCTAACGGAGTTCGAATTAAGATGAAATCACATTTGCTGAATGTGTCTGAACTTGCTTTATTGAGCGGTAGTGACCCATTGTTTGAAATTACCTCACCTCCGGAGAATGGTAGGATTGTCCGGGCAATTGGTGGTAAGGGAAAGAAAGTTGAATCTGTGGGGTCTTTCTCTTTTAGTGAACTAAAACAGGAGAAACTGGCCATTGAGTTGAAGGCGAACCTGACAGGTGTTCATGAAGTAAATGATTCTTTCAGATTTGTTCTTAAAGCTAACAACGTCCAACCTGCTAATGGGATTTTCACGTTCAGCATCGTACCTCATGTTACCACTTTGGAGATGTCAACAGCGATCCCAATGACCACAACCAGACCTGTTTTTCGTAACCAAACTGTTGCAATGAGCTTGTTTCCATTTTCAACATCTTCTCCTGCGCAGTCGACGCCACGGGTGATGAAATCTGGGTCAAGATTCAAAGCTCGCAACCGCTGGGGTAATTCAAACAGCATTGACACAGGTACTACTAATCTAAAACCAACCAATGGGGTAGAGGAGATTTATCCCATAAATAATACCCCAGTAAAAGTAGAGTCGGTTTCCCAGACAGGCTCCTCCTCAAACTCAATGACCATCCTTTTGCCTCTTCTTGCTCTTCTGCTGCTGGTCATCATTGTGGTTGTGTTAGTGTTGCTCCTAAGACGGAACTGGAAGAAGAAACCGAAGCCTTTAAAGAGTACCTCAAGTGGTCCTTCTCAACCAGACAACCCATCCCATCAGAACCAGCCACATTGGTCTGCAAGCATCCCAGTTGTAACAGTCACCCCTCTTACTCCAAGAAATGCTGGAAGTTCAGCAATAACCAGACTGCAAACCAGAGGTGAGAACTCCCCATATGGCACGTCTGTGTCTCTGTGCTCTTTTGGAGACCTGGAGCCGGAAGCTTCACAGCTTTGCAGGACCACCAACCCCACTCTGCGAAACAATCAGTACTGGGTATGACCTTTGATCACCAGATTCATCGCTGAAGTCTCAATGAACTACCTTCATTTGATGTTTTCCCATACGCTATACAGTTAAAGATTCTGACATTACTTGCCAATTATAAGATGCTAAGAAATTCACAAAATGTTACAAACAATCACATTTTTAAAGTCACAGTATAATGCAAGTAGTGAAAGATCTTTTTGGCTGTTATTCTGACAAACATCCACATGAAACGGATTATAGAATGTAGGGCAGGGATCTGGTTCTATGCATTGCTTGTTAATTGGATGGTGATATATCTAAATGCATGCTTGGGGCGGATGAATATGGATGAATAATTCACAATAAGATCAAGAGCATGCTTTTAGAAAACAAATCAATTGCCATTTCATACATACTACATCTATTCTTTTCGTATCTTATATGGCAAACAAAGTATTTGAGAAAGTTCTGTTCTATTTTATAAAAAAGATTATTTTGTATTTTTGTGCATTTGCTAGATGCACAAAGTCATTTGTGAAGACACAAGTGATGCTGGGAGTTTTAAAAGTCATTTTTGTGTCTACCTCAGATAGCCTCATTATAAGAAAATGACAAAGAGAAAACTAAAAACAATGTATTACACTGAAATCATTTCAATGGGACAAAATTATGTGGTACTATGTTTTGTATACTGAAACTATTTAAAGCCGTGAGGATATTTATTTATGATATTAGTTTCTAAAAAAATATTATAATTACATTTATTCTGGCACTGAAAGAATCTGTGTGGTGTGCATATTTAAACAGCACAGCTCTGTATATTTTGGATACATTTTACTTTGCGCGTTATAATCGAATGTTTCTATAAAAGTCTATAAAAGTTTTTATACTCTCAGGAACTTCCTCTTAGAAGTAATACCATGCATCTTTAAATGATGCAATGTGATGAAACCACTGGATGCTTGATTTGAACTATATATAGTATCCAAAATAGTAACTCATTTCAGTATTTTCAATAAATTGTTGCAGCTGTGGTCATATTGCTACATTAAGGAATCACTTTTTGAATATGCATCATGTTATATGGACACTTTATTGCACAAAATATCAGTGTGGATTTTAAACAAGCTCAAACTATTGTATTTGCAGAAGGTTAAGTTCTTCAGAAATGTTTTTCTTTGTATATTTTCCCTCTTTATATGAGTCATCTGTCTGATACACTGAATAGTTCTGTTTGTCAATAAATGGAGCATGTTCAATCTAACCATCTTGACTCCTGTCAGCTCTTTGCAGAATGTGGTCAAATTATATAAACCAATATAGCGCTTATTTTGGATGCAATTTTTTTGTTTAGATGGATGTTAATTGCTTTTTTAGCTTTGTACAATTTAGAGCTCTTCTCTTTTCTTTTAGAAATTACACACAGATGAAAAACAGTGAGCTGTCTCTGGGGGATGTAATTGCTTTGATACTTCATTCCTCGTATTTAATTACTGTGATTTCAGTTAATAGGCGCTAAAAATGGCTTTTTTTAAACCTCTTTCCAGATGCACGCTGAGACCTCTGCTCGGTTCATTTAATAAACAGCTTATTTAGTCAAAAAGAAATGAGTGTACTATGTACACTATTAATGAAAATTCTATTGTAATATGATAATAAGTGTAATAAAATGCTTTTTTTATTGTTTAACAAGCATCATGGGTGTGATTGGATATTGGTTTCTATTGTTTCGACTGGTTTGCGAGCAACAATGCAAACAATGCAAGCTGGAGCTCTGCCAAACGTGAAGCCTGCAATGTGCTGACCTTACAAACGTGACACTGTGAAACCAGTTCAGTTAAGAACATCAGCGTCAGGATGATTCTCACTGACATGCATCAGGAAATGCTTGATAAGTCACCTTAATAGTTGTTTATCTCCTTATTCTGTGATTAAATAAAGCCCAGACAAAGTCATTTCATTCACTGAAACACCTAAATCGGCTCCACATCCACGACTACTCTTCATTGAAAAGGTATGACGGTACAATAGATTTATAATTATGTAAAATGATCTCTGCATATTTTGCATTCCAGTGATTGGCCAAAAAGAACAAAAGGCCAACCCTCTTAATAAATCCCATTGTGCAGGAACGCATTATCTATGATTTGTAATGATTTCCCACCTTTTTCTTAGTTGTAGAAGAGCTAATTGCTGTAAATGAGTCCGGATTTCCATAAGAAAAGAAGCTGAGCGTGTTCGCACTTGGCTGTGATGACCACGTGACTCATTCTAAGCTATGATTTACTAAGAAGAATCCCGAGAGATGGAAACATAATTAGTTTAAGCCCTCCAGATCACCCAGAGCTACCCAGCAACAGAGGATTGACTCCTGGATCCCTGAAGTCTTAATTAGATTTCATGTCATGCGCGATGAATCATGCCAGTAGGAGTGTTTAAGGAAAGTTAAGCCTCAGCATATGATTTGTACAATGCTACTTCTAAATATTTAGGTGTTAACGTATCTTTAAAATTGATGACTCATCATGCACTACACAGATTTTGCTCGAATGAAAATGTCGCTGACACTTACATAAAACATATACAGTATAAGACTTGGTATGCTTCAGGCAAAATACAAACTCATTGCCCCAAATAATATTTGAAATGCTTTATATTCCCTATACAGGTCATACACCAGGTTAAAGCTTCCTCTATTGTTCCAATTCATAGATAAAAGGTAAAACAAGTTGATTTATATTTTAAATATTTTTTTCGCTCTCTAACCATGAGTGTTATTTATATACTATTATAAATAAAGTATTTGATGATATTCTGAATTAGCTTTTACTTTCAGATTTTCGTTTTAAGTTTATTTTATTTTTACTATTTCTATTAGTAATACAGTACTTACTGTTTGTTCGGTGCTCAGCCTATCAGTAAAAACATCCACATGAAATGAACACCAGTTCCTAGAAGTACAAAGGTTAAGACAGTTCTCCTGAATAATAATGGACAAGAAGAGCTTGTTCTGAACTCAGTTCTCGAATTCTCAAACATATCTAAATATGGCCTCGGTAAACCGAGTCTAAATGTAGCATGGTTGTGAAATGTAACGTTTGGGTATAGAATGTCACAGTTGTAGTGAGGATAGAGTCACTGCTGAAAACACCCTTACACACAGTTAAACTTAGTTATTAGTTTAAATGATGCTGTTTACACTCTTCCGAAAAAGGAAAAATGTACAAGCACTGCTTTTTGAGCAAAGACGTTAAAGTATTTCTTATTCTAGAGCTCCAGCTCTCTGATAGGTCGATGGGAATCAACTGGGTGAATGAGGGTGACCTGGGTCATTTTCTGCAGTTCACTGTAATTGTCTCTCCATAACTTCAGACAAACAAATGAGGCTTGAAATATCACGTGACATCTCACCAAATGAGAGTGCACTGTACATGATGCTTGGTAATGCACTGCATAAAAGTGCATGTATGAGTTTTTTTTAACGGCGTGGACATGTTTGTGATGACGCAAGAAATCTACACACAGGAGTAGCAGTTGTTACATTACCTCATTTCCACTTAAACTCACCCTGGCCAGAACACTGTGCTTATATGAAGTATTTAATAAAATAGACACCTAAAACATCAAATGTGCAGTTAAGTTACAAAAAATTATGGACTGCCATCTTTTGTTTCCCGAATTTCGATTTTTATGAGATTATTGAATTATTCTCAGGTTTAAACACTTGATGTATGTGTGTGTGTGTGTGTGTGTGATCAGGGCTCCTGGCCTGCAGGCAGAAAGAGGAAGCAGTCAGCGTTTTTCAGACATGAATGAGGCCTTGCTAGAGCCGGCTTCCTGTGTGGGGCTATAAAAACAACACAGCAGCGAAGAATGCCCACTGCACATTCCAGAACTTTCTGCCAGGTCCGATCATCTTGTGAGGGGACCTCTTCCAAAAATATAGGCAGCAACATATTTGAACGCATAAAGACCAATTTATATTGTGATGAATTAATTATTCTAAATATTATTTCGGAAAAAAAAATCTTTATTTTTTCTTCTTACTTTTTATTGGCCAGTATAATATTAACGTTAGATGAACAAAACCAAAAAAAACTCTTTTTTTTTAATTTAATAAAATATTGTGAAATTAAAAGAAACTGCGCTATTACCTGTGATTTATTGTAAAATACCATTATCACCAAATGCTAAAGCAAGTCACAAGACTTAGACTTAGTCTTGTTGTGAATCCCACACATATCAAATTTAGCCCACTTCCTGTTTGTTAAAACAAAAGTAAAATAAAATGCAAACCGTAGTTTAAGTATAATGTTGTGTGTCTCCAATTCACTTGAGAGTGGGCAGGTCAAGTTAATGGTCCGCTGTAGACCGCCAGCATTACCTCATGGGATATCGCTGCTTGTTATGCTTAAGGGCTGGTCACTGAAAAGTCGATGCTGACTCAATTTTTTGCTCCAAAGATACACTAACAAAGAGCTTGCTTGAATTGCCTGTATATATATATAATGGATATTTTTGGTCTGGTTTGGGAACTCATACTTATTCTAGGTTTTATATTAACTGAAATAAGCTGTCAACACACAAGAAACACATGAGCAGACCGACAGAATGCGTTTAAAACACACAGGAAGTGGGCTAAATGCATCTGATATATGTGTGATTCACAACATTGAGACAATCTGATGCAAGCACACAATGCAATGGTGCCTTATGACTTGCTTCAGCATTTCTCTTCATTTTTTTGAGTGCTAATGCTATATGCTAACGTATCACAGGCAATAATGCAGTTTTTAAAAGCAGCAGTAACACGTTTTTCTTTGCTATTGATGGGAAACCAACACCAACCTAAAGGCATATCTCACTAAATAAAACACTGCTGTCATTTACTCACCTTTTTATTGTGGTGGAATACAAAAGACGTTGAAAGTAAGTGACCTGGGCTGCGTTTCCCAAAAGCATCATAAGCTTAAGTTAATCGTAGCTCTATTGTTTTCAATCGGTCTGCGATGTACTTAAGCTCACAATGCTTTTGGGAAACAGCCCTGTGCTGTGTGGGTTGAATGGAGCGTGTTCTCGTGAAAGCTAGTTCCTCTTGGGATGCAAAACAACTAATTTTCAGCTGACCTCAATATCACATCAGATCATGGTATAACTTGCTGGGACTTTCTATGGTAAACACCAAGGATATGAACTCTTAACATTGGAATTTGCAGTCACGCAGTGTTGAGTGGTTTTCTGGGGTTTTCCAGTAAAGTCCATCCTGTAGGCTGTAAGAACGGTGTGGAGTCCACATCCCCTCAGCAGGTCAAGTGCACATCAAAGCCCTGTGATTGGAAACAGAAGTTAAAAGGCAGCAAGTTCCTGGCATTGCTCAGGTATGCTGGGAAACTAGCACTGCATGCCATTGACCAGGAAATACAGCAGTGTGTCGGTGAACTCATGCATAATTAAACATCTTCAGTACTTCTTGTCAGGAAACTCTATAGAGAAACGCAATGTTATTTTGATTCATTTAATGTTAGGCAGTGCAGCTGACGAAACGCAGCTTTACTGTCTTGATTATTGTTTCTTTTTTATTATTATTATTTGTTATAGGCCTATTACCAAATCTAATTAAAAATTGTGAATAAAACATAAAGTTATTGTTATATCTAATTTCCGAAGAATTACATGACACTGAAGACTAGAGAAAATTCTTAAACTTTATATTTTGACAGCAATATATAACTTTTTTATAGTATATCAAAATAGAACGTGCTATTTTTAACATTATTACTGTTTTTGCTATATTTTTTCATTAAATAAATACAGTATCGGCGATAACTTTAGACAAGATAATAAACAATAAACATAAAAATAAAGAGAAGTAATTCACGTATAGCATAATCCTCCAGTCTCTGTTATTTTGTTTCCATCGTAACTCGAGCTGGAGACCTGTTCGGCGGCAACTGCTAACGAACCGCCGCTAACAATAAACAGCTCTGAGGATATGTTTTAACAGCCAAAGTCTTTATCTTTGTTAGTAAAATCGATCAACTACGCGCCTGTATGTTGCTTGGCATTAAAACTGAAAGATATAAAGCAAATAAACATTTTTTTTTTTAAATAAAACGTTCAAAAACCTCTATTTTACCGAAGAATGCATCGATTCGACAGCGAATCCCGTGAAGAGAAGACACAAAATCTTCAACAAACATTCAACCGCTGGGTTACGTCTTGGATCTAAGTAACACAGAAACTACCCAAACATTGAGTTGTTACATTTGAACCAGGAGCTGGGTAACACAAAAACTACCCAAACACTGAAAAAATAACCCCCAACAAATGCAGAGGGCAGTAGTGAAGTACATTTACTTAAGTATTGTACTGAGGTTTTTTTCTGGAAACTTCACCACGTTTGAAACACAAATGTCATACTTTTCACTCCACTACATTTCTACCAAGGTCCTCAAAGCGGAAAGTGGGTGATTTTTTTCTTCTGTAAATGTGTTTTTACAAGTGATAGGCCCCTTATTGGTAATCACTCTAGAAGGGTCACGTGAACTTCATCATTTTCAGACCATTGTTTTATAATCCTCCCGTCAAAGACAACTGATGACAAAATGGAAGAAGACGCCGCAGTTCGTGCATCCATGACCATACTTAGAAAATGTTTCAGTTATATAAAAATATTAAAGACTCAATTTTTTTCACATGTTTGCTTTATTTTCCAAAAATGAACTATATTACAGTGTTCAAAACCTCGCCATCCAACCTACGAGAGACATATTCTTTCATTTAATACTCCTATCCCTCCTATTAATAAGCTCTTTATTACACAGATATTACGAACTAGTCGGCGTATACAGTAGGTCGCTTCAAATGCAAAAGATATTGCAAGTATAACATACAACAATGCAATAATGAAATTGACCGGAAATTTACTCATAATACTTTTAAAAGCAAGTACTTCTATACTTTTACCTAAGTAACATTTTGTGTTTACAACTTGTAATGAAGTACTATTTGACCAGTAATATCTATACTTTCACTCAAGTAATGGATTTGTACACTTTGCCTGCCTCTGCCCAAACGACTCGACCCAGTATTTGGGTTAAAAAAAACAACCCATGCTTTGCTTTAGTGTTCAGATTGCTTATTCTTTCCTATTTATTTATATCCTATTTTATGCTGCCCACCCCCCGATTAAAAGTTTGGTTTTTCATGATCAAACTTTAATAGATGTGTTGTCATTGATAAATCTGTTTAATTTTAATTAATACATTAAATCAATTCAAACGCAATATACATAAAAATAAATATTTACAAATATTAGGTTAAACATATAAATATTTCAATGTAAATGCTTTAAGCCATCAGGCCCAGGTTGTTGGTCTCTGATTTTGTTTGCATCCAGCCTGTTACTTATGTTATTATCCATAACCATGTTCAAAATAGTTGAACATGTTGACTTTCTTACCATTTTAAACGTATATATACATACAAAGATGTAAGACAAAGATATTTTGCTGCAGTTAGGTCAACGTCTGAGTCGTTATGTCCTTGTGGTAATATGACAAACATCAGCAACAAGGAACAGCATTCACTGTTTGTGTTTCTCAAACAGGATTTGATACAGTCCAGCATCAGTTATCCAGGCATTTGCAAGATAGATGTACTCAGTGCTTGACTGTAACGTTCTGCAATTATTAAAGAGGAATTTTAATTTTGTTTTCAGATGTGTTTTCCTTCTGGCTCATGGCAGCAGCATTCCTCAAGAGGGTGGAACTAAAATTGAGTTTAATACGTGAAAGAATCTCAGGACTCCAATTTAGTTGTTACGAAAACTGAAAACTCACTCATCACTAGTATTACGAATGACTTTATCACAGATTCTAAAATCTTAACAAAAATGTAAAATAAAAAACTGTAATAATAATAATAATATAAATATAATATAAAATATATATATCAACCCTCCATCAGCTCCTTTGGGAGAAGCTTGTGTTTCTGCAGTTGCAAACATCTGGAACTCATTTCCTGTGAAGCCATTTAAAGCCAGTGTTTATCAATGTGGCACTAGATGTGCGCCCTGACTGGTGAACCCTAACTGGGTAGTCATGTGCTAGCACTATTACACAACAGATGCGCTCACACTGAGAAATGCTGGGTGACGTAGTCTAAACAGGAAAAGGCCGAGACATTATTTAATCCAAGCTGTTTCTTTGTGGCAGAAAAAGGTAAAATCCCATGAAATGACCGAGCTAGAGGACATTTATTGCATCACAGCATTGTGTCTGAGAAGCTTGAATCACAGTATTGTAAAATCAAGCAAAGCAGGATGTTTCATGCGTCTGGACTAGCTTGATACTGATGTTTTGGATCAATGTACCCTTTTTATCTTGGAAATCTCCAGTAAAGTGAGGACTCTGAGGCAGGAGTGCCCATGGTTGGCATTAGTAGACTTGCTTGGCACACCTCCCAGAGACCCGTCCCGTTGAAAGCGGTGCGAGCTTCAGTATTTACAGCCAGAGCTGAGGAAAGCGGCTGTGCCCGGGCCAACTAGAAGAGCAGGCATGTCTGGCAAACAGACTGTGTTCCCACGGCTTGGCCTTGAAAAAGGCATTTGTCACTATTCACACTGAACACTCCTCTCATTACCACATCACCAACCGAAAAAACACTCGTAACTGACAGCAGTCACTATACGTATTGTTACTGACTGATACTCTATACATTATTTACCATTTACCTGTATGATGCTATTAAGTCCAAAAAGTGCCTAAATACAAGAATTTTTACAAATCGTTAAAAAAAAAAAAAAAAAAAAAAAAGATGGTTAAAAACAACACAGGGTTGGGTATAACATGAACAATCCCAGTGATTTGGGTTGTTTTTACTTCTGGGTAGTCAAAACAACCCATTCGCCGAGTTCTTCCATATTTTAGCCAACACTGGGTTGTATTTAACTTTTTTTTTGAGTTTAGAAATATTGTACACATTTTATTCCTAATGAATGGTAAACAGAATATAAAATGAGCAGTGTTGAGAATGTTCTTTATTGCTGATGCACAATGAACAATCACAAGTGTCTGTTATTATCATCATCATCATCATCATCATTATCTTCATCATCACGTACATGGTGAAAATATCTTTTCAGCCAAACCTCATGATAGTGCTGACATAAGCATCTGCATCAATTTTCACATTTCATGCAGCAACACCAGTAAGAAGATGCGTTTATAAAAGCTTTCCGCCTCGCTTCGACACAACAATCATGTTTGCACTGAAACTGCGTCAATATTGGTCGTATATACTGAATAAACCAGGGCAAGAAGAAAAAACTAAAGTGAAGAATGAAACTAAAATGTGCTCTTTTAGGAAAACTTGAAATGCCTACCTCAAAACACATACGGTACAAAAATATATTCATTGCAACAAGCAGTTAGGCGAGCAGTTTATTTGGAATCTTTAACAATTCAGGACATCTAGGTGTGGTTGATCCTGCACAATGACAAGTAAAAACGCGCAGTAGAAAATAAACTGGATTCTCTGAGCACCTTGGGACAGTTAGTTTTGAGTATTATGCCTGGAAGAAACGATTTCCAAATGGTTATCCTGAGTGTGTTGTGCTTCCTGTTTACATACACTTTGAACATTTTTAGGCTCCTGCTCAATTGTCTCCAAGTGAAGGCAGGTGATCTGACGACGGCTGCTGTTTTTCTCTCAAATGCACATTCTGTGTTTGCACTGGAACCAAAATATCAAGGGGAGGGGAAGGGGAAATAAATCAGACGGGATACCAAATTTGGGCATTATGTCCAGCTACTCCCACGCTTATCTCCAAACATGAGCCAGCTATTCCTTTGCCTGCCATTTTAAGCAGGAGTGACATTTGTATTAGATAATAAAATCAAACATTGTAAAAACAAATATCAGAATTAGAATAATATACAGTTCTTTTTAAGAAATTTTAAAAATACAGACGAGACAAGGTTGAAAGGCACAACAGTGAAGACAGCGGTTCTGTTGGGTCTGTAAACATCTAAGAACGGCTAAGAGGGACTCGAGTGTTTAAAAGGTGGCAGTGAAGAGCCACGCAAGCTCCTCGAGTCAATATCAATATCTCATTCATCCATGTGAAGAACACGTTTAAAATATGACATTAGTAGCAGGATCGGAGACATTCGATGCTCTCTGTTCTCGTGTCTCTGTTTTCCTCGTTAGTTTCACAGAGGAAAGCACAGTCCAAACTCACTATATGCTTGCCCCAAACAATCTTCAGTTCCTTATAATGGACGTTCATTGTATGGGGATCCATTTAATACATTTTAAACTCTTGGTTTGTCGTATATTGCTGGGGGCTGGTTAATTCTCACCAAGGTGAAGCTCTGACGGTCCGATCCGAACGGGGGTTCATTTATGCATTGTCATACTTCTGCAGTGCTTCCTCCAGCTTGCCTGTGACCTTCTGGAAGAAACTGATCTGCTGCTGTAGGTAATATTGCATCTGGGACTTGAAGTCCCGTACTCGAGTCTGATGGAAGTGCTGGATCTCAGCCAGTGTGGCGAAAGAGATGATGTTGCAGCGATCTCTGATCCCATCTGCCTGCTGGCCCTCCATCTTCCCTTCCTCTACGTGCTTCTGGCTGTCCTTCACCTTCGTCAGAGCACCTGTGAAGAGAGCGGAACCAGGATGAGACTAAATATTGACTCAGATTCAGTCTAGAGGGAAGTTATGATAAACGGCTCAACAGGTTATACTCGTCTGTGCTTCTGCATGACTTTGAAGAGCCAGGATGTCATCTTTATAAAGCGATCTACACTTTAGACAAGCCTTTTGATAGTTTGGGGACGTATAAGAGCCCATCACGTAAATAGACTTTCCTGATCAAGAACTTAACACTCTAGATTTTTGGACTATTGTTTTTTAATTCTAGAGTCTTCTTTAGCTTTGTTAACAGATTTCACTACAGTTAATGCTAGTGAATGTTTGAAATGAATGCTGGTTTGAAATCTGTTGTTCTAGATCTTTCGTCTACAAGAGGAAGTGTGAGTAACGAGCAACGTGGAATCTGAGTCAAGGCCTGCCATGATTGCCAAAGAGTCTTGCAAACTCGAACATGGAAGTTACATGAAATGCAGTAAAATCCCATGTTTTACTGTTTAGAAAGCTGTGCCAGATTAGTAACATTTTTGCACTGTCAGCAGCAGACATGGCTGCCTATTTCTTAGTGGAAATGACAGCAGGGAAAAATAGTTGCGACAGTGCAGTCTAAAAATAAAGGAAAAAAAAGAAGTGTTTATCACTAGCATATACAATATAACAGTACTATAAGCCAGTTATCGCAAATTAAACCCAGAAGGTCACTTTGATGGTGTTTATTTTGCTATAATGACCAACTGACTGTACATCATGGAATACTGATTTGAGATTATTTTATTATGAGAAAGGTAGCTTGCAGAGTGATATGAGAGATGTGAAACTGGCCGATCAATTATGCAAATGATTCGTTTTACAAATAGGTTTGATTGCATTAACCAATTACAATCAAGTATTAGAGATAATATACTAATTCAAGTTATGGTGAACATGATTTCACTAAGCAATATACAAAAGATATCAATCCAGGAAGATTTCTGACTTGGAAAAAATCATGACAACCAATTTACACGTATAGTAACTATATATAGAAAAATGCTTTAAACAATTGTTACCAAAACTTTATCAGTGAATGTCAAAAATGTAGCTTTTCCCAGCCTAGTTCACATTAAGGGAAATGAGAATGAACTTCTTAATGTCACACTGAGTTGCTTGACATAATAACGGTCATAGTCATCAAACAGGACCTTCCACCTTATAAGGACAGAGAAGTGCATCTAACTGGAAGGAAGAACCGTTATTGGTTCTTTAAAGTGTAGAAATGCTGGTGAGAAAAACTGTATATTGGTGAAATGTCAGATTTGAAGTAAAGTGTACACTACAGGGGTCAGTAGGACAGTTAAAAAAAGAACAAGGAATTTATTAAGCAAGGATCAATAAAACTGATCCCAAAACGATTTCTGAAAGGTTGTGTGATTATTAGAGACTAAAGACTGAAGTAAATGGGGATGACAATTCAGCTTTGCCATTACAGAAATAAATTAGCCTACATTTTGAATATATTCAATTATTTTAAACTGTACTAATATTTCTGTTTTAAAAAAAAAAAAAAAAAAATATTGGTAAAGGACAGAGCCCCAAACTTTTGAAAGGCATTATGTATTCTGTTAGTTTTGGGATTGAAGACATCCTGCCCCCCTCACTCAGGAAGGCAGGCAGGGTTCATTGTTATACTCGTGCCAGACTTCAGAAGGTAGCTTTTGGTACAGAAAAAGAGGCGGACACATTTCCCAACTTCAACAGTAGTGCACCTTCTATTAATAAAAAAAAAAAAAAAAACTACGAAGACAAAAATTAGAAGTGAAACTAACTAACTAAAAATGGAGAGATTGTAAAAAAAGAAAAAATTGAAATGAAACTATAAAGTGTGAACTGTGACTTCTTAGCAAGGGACGGTCTAAACCAGTCAATGCCGCTGAATCATAAAGGTTCAAAGGGACTGCTAAAGGCATCAGCAGTTATTGTGCATTTGACAAATAAAATTCAGGATGTTCAACGTCATTTGGTATTACGTTAATAAAGGTTCAGTTTCGTGATAGTTTTGTTAAATCTTGTAGTCAAAGATCTGTGGGGTGATACAGTACTACTAAAGTAAAAAGAAAATAAATATACTGAAACGCTGATAAAGCTACTCTAAAAAAATCATGCCAGTTCTCTAAATTCAAATAAAGATATCGAGTCTGTAACTAAATCCCATGGTCTGTCATGATATAATCATTCACTTAAGAAGTTGTATGTGTATCAGAGGGGTACTGAGCACAGATGGCCGACTTCCCTCTTCAGTGAGGAAAAACATGCAAGACATTCCCAAACGTCCCATCCCCCCCCCCAACTCCACACATTCTGCCTTCTGGCCAAAGAACCCAGATCCCTGAAATTCTCTCTCACTCACTCACTCACTCACTCACTCACTCCTCCTCACTCACTCACTCACCACCACCACTCACTCACTCCACACACCACTCACTCACACTCAACACACACACACACACACACACACACACACACACACACACACACACACACACACACACACACACACACACACACACACACACACACACAGAGTTCAAATGAGCACACAAGAGAAAGACAAGAGGCAGGTTGAAGATGAAAGGGAGTACAAATATTACTTTTAAATGTGAAGTATTATAGTCTCTTTAACTAATAGTTTTCTTCTAAGCAATGCAATGCATTCAGTTGTTCCTTGTGGCATTTTCTGGCATACAGTAAAGCTTTAATAGATTTTTAAAAGCGACAAGTGTATTTACACAGAAACACAACTGTAAAAAAAACTGGACACACCTAAATGTGCTTAAAGTTGTAATGAAACGGAAGTAGAGACAGATCTTTTCTTCCGTATTGTGATATATATCTAAATAAAACGATTTTGCTAAAAAAGGAACATAAACGTACATCAGGGACTTTTTTTTAATAGTTAGTTGTATAAATAGGAGGTTTTAAAATGCGGCCGCAGCACTCAAAAATGAAAGCTAGCTTGTATAGCAGTAGGGTTTAAGTTGACTAAATGATGGAAAGATCTGGTATATGTTACCAAAGAGAAGTTTGACTAGAAGGTAGAAGTTTAAGACATCTTGATTCAAAAAAAAAAAACATTTTTGAAAATGAAAAATATGAATTGATCAAAAACATACATTTACAAAAGTTTTGCAAGTTTTGCATACTTGACTTTGGCCAGACTTCAGAAAATGAGGCAAAGTCAGTGAACTGAAAATGTCAATTATTTGAAAAAGTGCTTAAATTAAATGATAACCTTGTCACTTTGCATGTTTTAAGAAAGTAATCGAACTACAGAAAATAGGGCTATATGATTTACATGATGCAGAAAACACTGACTAAATTGTGGAATGGAATTTATGTATAATGCAGAATATCACAATTTAAAAATCAAAAGTAGGTCACTACACTTAAATCAAAATGCAAATATGACTAGTATCTAATTCTACTACTACCAAAAATACTAAAATATTATTTTATAGTATTAACCCAAAAAATTATTTACCACAATTTACTTCGCAAAACAACTTCAATGTTATTTAGTTATGCTTTTGATTATAAAAATTAAATAACACCATTAAAACGCAAACCATAAAATTAGTGAGTTTCATGATTTCATGATGTTTGTGATTAATAAAATTAAATTTAACCATTAAAACAGTCTAGTGTCTAGACCCAGTACTACGGTACCAAGTTGGTACTAAAAAATGCAAGTGTCACGGTACTGGTATTTAAGTACTGACAGTCAGCCTGGTTCTTGACGAGTATGGTTGTGTGTTTTGCACAAGACCATGTCCAGAGCTGAAGTGGAGACCATTTATCTGACATCTTATAGATTACACAACAAACACCTCAGTTAATAATAGTACGCACTAAAAATAGGACACTAAGTCAAACACATTTTAAATTATTCATGCCACTCAAACAACAACAACAGAAAAAGAGCGACTACAAGGCTGCAGCACAAACCAGTTGTTTGATAGTCTGAGAAAAGAGGAGACTGCGATTGACTGGGCCACTAGAAAGCCTGCTGCTGCAGAACCTCTTCAGGCACTACGTAATAAGACACGGGACTTTGGTGGCACAGGTGGCCGATTGTATATTCCAGCCTTACAAAGAAATTATTTGGCTTTTCAAGCAAATGAGGAGGCAAATGTGAGTTCTGCTTTTTGCTTTGGAATGGGATCATTATATTCACGGGCATTAGGATGATACAAAAGTCATCAGCTGCGAATTAGAAGACATTTGCCAGAATAGAGACGAGCGAATTTTAGCTCTGAGCCAATTTAAGAACCTGCTATCTCTTCTTTGGTGGCTGACTCTAATCATCAGCTTTCTGATAAACAGCAGTGACAGTGAAGGCTTAAAGTAGCAATTAGGTACTTCCCCTGCATGGTAAATGCATTAATACGGTCGTTCACACCAACATTAATGTTTTGTCTTCAGCTACATCACTAATGTAGCTTTCGATCCTGCATTCATTTTCTTCCTTTAGTGAAACACAAAAGAAAACACAAGGCAGAATGATCCAGCTGCTCTTCACGCACACAAATACTTGTCGAAATCAATACTTTTGTTCAGCATACAAAACGGAAAAAAAAATCTAAAGTGACCTTGCAAATTTTTAAAATTGATACCATAAATACTATATTTAAATATATATTTTTTACTTTCTATTCAAAGAATACTGACCAACCGCTGAAATTTTTGCTTTGGCGTCACATTAAAAAACATTTCATTCAAATTAAAAAAACAAGTTATTTTTAATTTCATAAAATTACAGTTTTTAATAAAAATTTTTAAAATGCCTCACTCATCAGTCTTTTTAAAAAAAAAACTAAACAAAAAACCAAAAACTAAACATTTCAGTCCCAGGATAAGCCTAGACTGTAAAATCTTTATGTAAAAAGAAACCAAGTGTGTTTGGCCATGGCGGACGAGATCTGCTGATGCTCAGATCATAAAACTAAAAGGAAACTGCTAGAGAGAAGACGACGGGTTAAAAAAAGGGCGGGTAGATAATGACATCATTTTCAGATTAAAGAAAATATCTGTGGAATGTGTGACTCGACTGGACTGACTAAATAAGATTTCTTTCACAGTGCTTCAGACAAACACGTAATCAAGTTAATTACAATAACCATGGAATCAAGTTAATTATTATTATTAAACATGCATTTAAAACTCGCTAGTTTCCGACGGAAAAATAACTTTCAGATTAAATTACACTAAAACTATCTTGTCTTCAGAAGACAGCACACTATAGCAAATCTTATGTTTCATGAAAGAGGGGAAGATACGAGAAAGTAACTTAAACTGAAAGACAGTTTTCTCAGACTTAACCTCGAGTGCTAACGTTAGACACTGCTAACACAACGAACATTTGAAACGTGTCAACAGGTTTTAGCTGGCCTTGCTGCGCGTGGTTGAGGGTCTATGCACAATGCTAACTTCCCAGCTATAAAAACCACATCACATCTGAGTCATTGTTTCCTTGCAAAAGAACCACATACTTCAATGCACATCACAGAGAAGTAAAAAAGGATCCCATTAATACCAACGTCAGTATGTTCACTAATGGCTCTCTATCTTCCATTGCATTGCTAATGGGGGCTCTATAGTGACAAATCAATACATGTTGTGCTCATGTGTATTTTATATAAAAAATAAAAAAACCCCATTATGAATGGCATTATATTGGTTTACATAGGTAAAAGCACATCAGAAGCTTTCATCTGCTGTTTATTTGCTTGTAGACTATTGATTTTTTCACCCTGAGATTTATTAAAAGGGTGACAGCATTTGAGTGGGTAAACAGATGGCAAATGACAGTAAGATGAAACTACAACAGCTATACAACCAGAATTTAAAGGCAAAATTATCACTGTAACTTCTGTAAAGGACAGATAACTGAATGTCTATGGGGAGTTGAGACAGGAAGTGGTTATTATATGGCCCTCAGACACTGCTCAGGGTGGTTTGTTTGAATGGGGTTTTGTTTGCCATTGTTCTAGTCAGACCAAAGACTTGATTTCAGTATTTGTCATAGGGGTGATGGAAAGTGGACAGTTTTGCTCATAGTTTTCTACTGACTCATTCAAAGCCTGGAATTAATTATTGTGTCTTAACCCTGAAGGTGTTTGCTCAAGTTAACTGTGAAATTGTGGGAGAAACCATGGAGAAAAGATGTCATTTTATAGCATTTATCTATTATAAGGCGTTTTTTTTTCCACTTTAACATTATATGGTGACAATGAAGAATTCGTTAAAATATACTACATTTTTTGGCAAGGGCTCATGCATGGCATATGGGCTTTAACAAGCCGCAAGTGACCTTAGTGCTAGACAGTCAGCTGGATCTGTCACAGACTGAGGCCTCTCTGCTGGAAATACGACACAGCATTTCAATTTTTCCAAAGCATTGTGGAGTCACAATAGAGTGATGGTGTCTACAGCACCAGTCTGTACCTCATTAAACATCTGGTTTACACATTTAACAGTCATAAAAATAAAAATAGATACATTTAGGTCACTTTTTTTAAAGCAACAAGATCAAAACATTCACTACATTCCTGCGCTAGGAGATGGCAGACATCTCTGTGGGCTTTGACAAAAACACACTATTTGTTCATGTTGTGGTTACGAGTATGGACTGTTGAAACAGCATGTAAAATTTAACGTTTCCTACAATTCAAATCAGACTCTCTATTAAAAAACAACAACAAAAAAAACCCCATACAAGACAAGTTTATAAATGCTACATTATAAAATATAATAAGGAAAAAAAAGTCTTACTAATTTAAAAACTTTTGAATGGTATTGTATTTTTTCACCTTTATATATTCTTTTTTTAGCATGTCAGTAATGAACATGCCTCTGGGCTCATAAGCTTGTGGAAATAAATGTTTCTTATAATAGCCTAGATGTGGATTTTTGTTTGGCCATTTAATTTTGTTACACATCAAGACTACCGTATGATGTAACTGCAGTGAAACTGAGAGAAGACAATAATAATAATAATAAAAAAAACAACACTTTACAATCACTCCAGTTTAAATTGAACATGGTCTTGATTGAAAAATGCAATTTCATGCAATATTTTATGAGAGCTACATTACAAGGTAGCGGCTCCAGTAAAAAAAAAAGGAAATCTATCTACATAATGAAGTCACAGCTTAAGAACTCTGCAAATGTTAATGTAATCTTCATAAATATTCAAGCTACTAATCAAACAGCTGAAGATGTGATGATCATTACACTACATGCATCATAAACCTTATTTATATTCAGGAGCGTCATAATTTCAGATTTAGTATTGGCCAAAATAAATAAATGAAATAAAACCACTCAATGACTCATACGATCAAGGACATTATCAGCTGTTAAGAGTCAGAAATGTGTCACAATAACTTCCATGCTCAAACCAATAGGATTCACTGAATGACTGCATGTGTACTGAAACCCCACTGTCAACCTTCCTTGAACAATGCAGTACTATGATAGTTTCAGTCTTTGTCATTGTATGTGTCTGATTTACCAGCCACAGGAAAAACACACAAAGCACGTCAGCAGAAGTTCACCCCATGTGACTCAGCAGTCAGACGAAACCAGGACGGCCAGTGACCTCATCGGTAGCACTTCAATTCAAACTAATCAGTCAAGCAAAGCAAACAATTCTGAGAACAGGTGATCCTTTGATCTATCATACTCGCCGATTTCAGGCTCAGTTTCAAGCATATTTCAATTACGATAATACAATGAATACGTACCTTTCTGTACATGGATGATATCAGGATAGTTGGTAAGGTGTCCTTGGTACAGGGCTAACAAATCCATCAATGGGTCCACATCTTGTTTAGGCTGCTCCACAAAGTAGTCTCCGATTGCTTCGTAGGCTTCACCCGTGTATGCAATTGCTTGGTTCAAACCGACCGAGTACAACTGCTGGTCCATCTCGAATGCTTGGCTTAGATACTTAAAAGACAGTCCCACTTTCTGATACTCTTTCTTAAACCCTGCTATCTGCTTCCTTGCGAACTCGTTGAGCGTGGCATTGACTTGGATTACGCTGTCATCCATTTTCTTAGTGAAAGCCTTGAATCCGTCGATCCTGCTTTCCACGTCTTGCAGGTCAAGAGGGGCTGCTGGAGTGCTGATGGTGAGGAAGAAGTTAGCACCGACCATCTCATCCTTCTCAGCTTTCCTCTTCCCTTGTTTCCAAGACTTTTCATCCGTGCTGGAGCAGGTGAGGAAGTGCTGGAAAACATCACACCGGGCTAGCACGGGGTGGCTGGTCATGTGATTCATCCACCATATCAACCCTCTTCTCCTTTTCGAAATGAAGTCTTCTTCGAAGCGGCCAGTGGCTTGCTTTTCAGGGATGTGTGGCACTGAAATGACAGGAAACTTCTCCACCAATCTGGCATAGAGCCAATCGAAATGCTTGTATCTTCTGTTAACCTGGCTCTGCGTGTGGGTCGGCGTCAGCTTGTAGGAAATGTAACTCTTCATGCCTTTGAATTTGGTCTGCTTGGTGGGGTCATCAATAGTGCAAGTGAACGGGTATGGGTTCTCCTGCCACTCCGGACCGTACTGCCCCATCACCACACAGATTTTATCTCCATCCTTCACAAAGCCGGACGCTTCCCCCAGCACAAAGGCCTCACCACCAGACTTCACGAAAGTGGAGAACCTGTTCAGATTTCTGCTGACCGTGGCTGAGCTTTTAGCTTGCTGTGCACCTCTAGGCATGGAGGAGGTCGAGATGCTGTAGCCGGAGGGTCCGTTTCCTTCATAATTTCTATATACTCCTCCAACAACCCCTGGTTCGTCAGCCACAGACGAGTGATCGTCCCAGTCATCGTCCCAGTCGTCATCACTGGCTGGAGTCCCTGGATGATGATGTTGTTGTTGTTGTTGCTGAGGTAGTGCAGGGTAGGCTGTAAAGCCGGGTGCTGGTGCAGTGCTGTAGCTCTCTTGAGTCTGATTTTTGAAGTCAAAACCACCAGTGGGAATGTTGGAATATCGAGAGTTGTTGTTAAAAGACGAGGCGGTGTCATTCCTCAATATCTCCACGTAGGACGCAGGCAAGAGCCCTCTCTCCCCTCTGCTGTTCGCCCCCTCCAGCCAGCCCTCAATGTCCTGCTCGCTGTACAGAGTTACAATCTCATGCTCTTTCATCGATATCTCTCCTGGGTTTTCTGAATTGAAGTCATACAGTGCTCTCGCTCGCAAAGCCATATTTCCAAGCTGCGATGAATTTAACAGCTTATAAGGTTAGCGTATCAGCTAGCCAACTCCAATCCAAACTCACGCACCCGCTCGCTGACCTGCAATACTGACAAGCACTTGCGCGTCTGCTGCGGGAACAGAAAAACACACCGGTCCTACGATAACCTGACAATCAATCAGCTGTCGCGCTTAAAAGCCGTAGAGCACGAGGAGAAGTCATTTCTTTATCTGTGGAGTTCACCGTCCAGAGACCCGCTGATGTGCGCCTGTCCCACACCGACCGCAGTGTACACTCACTCACCCAGAACAGCGCCGAGCACAAGCAAGCAGTGCGGATAGTCGAGGGCGGAGCTGAGCACCAGGCAGCACGAATCAAATCTAGCATAGCGAAGAGTGACTGATTCACAAGAGTCGGTTCTTTTGAACGGTTCTTTACTGTTAACGATTCTTTCGTCATTACGTCATCACCTGGGACATTAAATTCTGTCAAAAATGTATTAAATGCCCTAAAAAGAAACCCGTGTAGTCATAGCTGCTCATACTTTAGAGCACATACACATTCTCTCCATGAGTCTTAGTTATATTACAGATTCAGCTCAAAACTTTTTTATAAACCAGCGCTGTTTTGTATGTAAATTATTTTTTTTTATTGTTTCTAATATGTTAAATGATACTAACTGGTAAATACAATAATTGTTTTATTCCAAAATATTTTTTAATAAAACTAAATACACTTCCAATAAACGTTACAATTAACATTACATCACTTCCTTATTAATTTACCCGCGCTTCTGAAAATCGCGCGGGTCACTTCTTCAGGATGGATGTGACGACGGTTGAGATTCTCCAAGAAGGCGATGTTGTGGTAAGTTATTTATCAAATGTATCAATTTATCAAATAATTGTAATAATTTTTCAAACATTAGTAATCACTGACGGAAATGAAATGTGGTGAAATTGAATGTTCAATTTCAACGCCTGAAGCTGTATTTTCAAGCGCGGCTCGTTTTATGTCATTGAACATTTATTTTCATTTAGCCCATTGAACTGAAAAAAAAAAAAAAAAACGTTTTATTTTGCAACGTGAAATACTGGTCCTGCCTAAACAAAAGCGGATTTATCTTTGAACAAAACATTTTACAAAACGTTTTATTTCGTAAGGTAAAATACTTTTAAAATAAACGCATTTTTTGTTTCTAATCTCTGCTTCAGATGGCCTGGCAACTCACTCCCTTAATAGGAAACGGTCAATGTCAAAATCGACTCTTTTTGTCGATTCAGGCAGATTCATTCAGAGCGGTTTGTAAATTGCTTCAACCAATTCATTAAAAGATTCGATTCAAAAGAAGAAATAGTTAACGATACAGACATCACTATATAGGCGAATCTCTTTCATATAAGCGATTTTTAAGTCATTTTATCATCTTCTCTTATGTATGTGCAATTAAACAGCAGTATGAAACAAGAAACGTTAAAACTTCTTTACTCAAAGAATAGGTTTCTGTTTTTACCAGTATTATGAGGTCATGCCGGCCGGCATGTTTACTTTTTGTGCTAAACAGGTTTGTCAAACAATTCCTAAATATACAGTAGCGCTGAATTATAGTATTGGCATGCTGATAAACGTGCTTGCAGAATGACATAATGAGATGTAATCGTACATTTTAATTACACTCCTTTAAGGAAACTGTTGCACTTGATGCTTATTTTTAATGACTTATTTTAGGTTATCTATAGAAATATGAACAGATATGAGTCATTTATTTTTTGTCCCACTATGCATTATGCAGCCAATCAAGCTTATTGTTGAACAACTGGGGGCACCCAAAATCAAGCAAAATTGAATGAATGAATGAATTGTCATTCACCAGCAAAGAATGTGATAGCTTTACCGGCTAACTGATCACAACAACACTGTTCAACTAACACGACGAATGGTGTTAAGTCACTGTGTTTTCCTAATCACATGCTGGCCACCATCGGTCCTTGGTCTCCACCACTAGAATCCCGTCATGACACAGCATGGCTTTGAGGTCCCCTGCCTGGAGCTGACGGTCAGGCAGCTGATACTGTCTGGTGAAACTTCGTGACACAAAGCCATGCTCGTCCATCCTCACCCCATGCCGACCTCTAATAAGCAGCCACCCTTCAAAGACCTGTATGAGGATGTCGTCTGGTTTAAACTGAGTCACATCCAGCAGTACTTGAAATAGTGGCTCTCCTGAATCCTCGTCCTCGCTGTCTGCTCGACCCCCCTCAGTGTCCATTTTAACCGGCAAACATTCAGGTCCTGGCAGGGCAAACAGTCGGTGATCTTCAGTGCATTCAGTGAGATTCCGGGTTTTGAAGTGGTCCTGGTAGCGCCCTGGGCTTGCTATTCCGTGGGAAATAGTGATCCCCTCTCCTGCCATGACACCGGGTGCAGAGGTTCCCTTTTCATTCGCTTTTTGTGTAGTGAATGTGGAGTAGTGCAATGCCAGTATGACCAACCAAAGCTATTAAAAGACAGTCCTCAGCTTAGGTTTCTGGGCAAGGAATGGGGCGGACCATTTTTAGAGCAGGCAAAGAGAAATTATTTCTTCATATTACTATTGGAAGCTTGTGCTTAACAAGCACGGCACATTCTATTTGTTTTGACAAGGATACAAAAAAACTGCCAAAAAGTGACAGTAATGCTTTGTAATGTTACAGGATTTATTACAGTTTTTACTAAAATGTTATTAAGCTACAATGGTTTTTAGTTTTATTCTAATAATAAAAATAATATATTGCGCAGGACATCAACATGTCGGAATGATCTCTGAAGGATCATGTGACACTGAAGACTAATGGACTAATGGCTGAAGAAAAAGTAGCTTTGCTGTCACAGGAAAGCATTGCATTTTGAAATATATTAAAATATTATACATGGACTTTAAAGGATATTGGTAGTATTTTTAAGGATATTTGCGTATGATTTTAGTATGTTGACAAGTTGAACTGTGATAGTAGATTTGAATGATGAGCCAATGCTGGCACCTAGTGGATGTTTATTATAAGTACATATAGATGCTGGACGTTTGTTATGCCATAGTTAATTGGTGACAAGGGGCCTCTGAAATATCAGACTGGCTGAACATAGGCCTGAATTACAGTTTGTTTATGTCTTCGGTCTTTGGATTTATATGCTTGTTTGGGAGTGTACGCTACTGTTCAAATGTTTGGGGCTGTTTATGTAAAGCTACTTCAGAAATCATTCTAATATACTGATTGGATAATAAGATTTCTTTTGTGGAAACCATTATACTATTTTTGGTTTAGTTTAAACCCGATGTTCATACGAACGTTTGAAATAGTAATGTTACTGTCTAAAATGTTTTTATTGTCTCTTTTTGATCAATATAAAAAAATACTATTTATTTTTTTATGGTGTGATTCTGGTCAAATGGATACCATAATAAAACTGGAATTTTTGGAATGAAAAGACTAAAATCTAATGTATGTTCACGTAATAGTGATAAACATTAGAAACTTTGATAAACTGCTGCATTATTTAGACACACCAGCAGCGTGCTGTGATAATGTTATCAGCTTTCAACTTGAACTTTTCTAACTCTCTTTTTGAGTTTTTATCTCACTGGGGAATTCATAAATATCACTGCCTTTCTTAATGAGGGGAAGATAGAATTGTTATCACATTTAACATTAATATAAGCTGTAGCTCATCAAAACACACACACATATATATACTGTATGTGTGTGATTATTTATACCTGAAAGTATCTACAATTTTTTTTTTTTACAATTATTGTTCTATATAATTTATTATGTGTAAAAGTAACTAATCCAATTAGCAGTTTTATTTTGCAGTACGAGCCACTGAGCTGATAATCTCTTGAGACTGCTCTCTACTAATGCCCTTTAGTTGTTGTCTTTCTCTCTCTCTCTCTCTCTCTCTCTCTCTCTCTCTTCTTGAGTATTTACCCACCTCTAGCTCTTGTTTATTTATGAATGGGAAATGAACAGGACTGTTTCTCCTGTCTTTTATTTAAGGAAGAACCACTGATCCTTTGTTTTCGTACAGTGTCTTTCTGTGTTCCCTCTTCAAAGCCGTCCTCTTCCTGTCCTCATCCAGTTACTCTAGCTCGGCTTGTTTGTTGTCTGGGGTAACGCTGTTGCTGGGGACGATGTCAGAACACATTCAGCTCTCAATAGCCCTGTGTAGGATTGGCTTTTACACGGTAAGCTGAGCAAACATCTCCATATTTTGCTGTACAGTTTATGCATGCACCGGTCAGTGACTTTCTTTGATTTTAGTTATGTGGATGTTTGTCCAAACTTATTTTGGTTTAATTATGTTGTGTAATAATGTAACAGGCTATCTGAAGCTACAGGTGTCCAAAGTCAACAATATATGCAATACGAACACTGTAGTAGTTTTCACATGTAGATCTACATGAATGGATACAGAGTCATGTTTGACAGCTTTCATGAACTGGTTTCAGTTAAAAAATGATTAAACTGTGGTAAATATAAGCGTTCATCCCCAGGGTGGCAGGTGTTTTCGTCAGTTAACCCTCGGGTTAACTTTTGTGCTATTACATTAGAAGTCAAAGAGGAATCTTATATGTTAGAATACCCCCTCTAATTCTATTGTAAAATGTTCTTTGTTATGACGTTAGGTCTTTCAGCATTTATCTTGTCTTACCTACTACTAAGTTACCTACTACTTAAATGTGCCATTTTGTTTTGTTCTGTTTTGTTTAACTGGTATGACAAAAATGAACTTCTGTTGAATTATACCTTTCAAGCTTCATGTTATTAACATGAAAGGATACGTAAACAAAATGCTGAGTTTTGCCAGTCATTTAATACTACACCAACATTAAAACCAATCAAACCAAACTACCTCATCTTTTGTGGTCAAAAGAGACTGCATCCCACATATCTAAATGATCGTAAATGTGACATTGATTTTAAATAACAACAAAAAAAGGCAATTTTAAGCGAACATTTTACATTTTAAATATAGCATTCATTTTCAAAACAATATTGACAATATTGTTTGTTATATTTTACAACAAAATAATAATAGTTCCACCAAAATCTGCAACAGAACTGTTGTGCATTTCTAAGGAACACATGTTTTTCGAACGCTAGCTTTGAACGATTCAGAGAGTCAGTGATTAACAACCCATAACTACAGCCTCCTTACTAAATGAATGACATGACGCCTCGCTCATTTAAAATGTGACTTACCGCCACCTACTGGCAATTTTAGTTTTAAATGGACAAGGATCGTTTCATTTGCCATCATTTATTGGTTTATTTAATAATACACTTAATGGAATCGTAAGCATATGACATAAAACATGACATACAATTAATAAGGCTGGAAAAACTTTGCCTAAGGTAAAAAAAATACCTATAAATCAATTTAAAGGAATAGTTCACCCAAAAAGAAAATTTTCACCCTCAAGTAGTTCCAAACTTGTTTTATTTGTTCTTCCAAACACAAAGGAAGATATTTTGAAGAAAGTCTGTAACAAGCTGTTTTCGAACACTATTGACTTCCATAGTAGGAAAAAAAAATACTATGGTCAAAACAGCCTGGTTGAAAACTTTTTTTACCAAAATACCTTCCTTTGTGTTCAGCAGAACAAAGAAATGCATACAGATTTGAAACTACTCGAGGGTGACTAAACGATGACAGAACTTTCATTTTTGGATGAACTATTCCTTTAAGGTGGAAAATATTGTCCTGTAATGGGAAATGTGTGACTGCGGTCTAAGTGGGGGTACTCATCACAGTTTCCCCTCAACATGCCATTGTTTCGTGTCACCGTCAGATGTAATTGAGGAGGTGATCTAAATGAATATAAAAAGCTATTTAAAAAAATTTATGGTAACCAAACAGTCGCTGGTCCCTCTTGAAAAATACTATGAAATCAGCGGGGTCCCGAAACAGTTACCCACGTTCTTAAAAAAAACTTTTGTTTAGGTAGAAAAAAGAAATTCATACAGGTTTATTGTAGATCTTGCATTCTCAGAGCAGTCAGGACTATAAGAATGTGAAAGCCTCAGGTGTGTGCTTGTGAGAGTGAAGGTTTTATTGCGTCTCATTAGTTTCCTTTAGGACCTTTATTGAGATTGCAATGGAGGGGAAAATCACATGCCTTCTATTTTAGTCCTGGTCTAAAACTGTGGCACGTGGCAATCGGTTATCAGACCTCTCACTCTAAACACCCTACCCCCTTTATTCTCAGATTTTCATGTAGATATGTGCATTTACACACGCAACTGCACGTGTGTTTGCTCAGTTCTGATGTACTCTGACATGTACTTATTTACACAAAGCGTTTAGGGCCAGAACTCAACTGCTTATTTGTTTCTGGTGTTCATGAGATGGTAAACCTTTGTTCACTGTTATTAGGAGCACAGTTTTCCTGTACAGAATACAAATGAGATGTGTGTTAACTGCCTGTTTGTTCCATTTCAGGTGGCCTTTGTGCTGATAGTTTGACTGACAGCAACAATGTTTGCATTCATTAGGTTTGCAGAGAACACTCTTAGAATGCTCGGCTCAGATTGTTCAAGAACACAAAGCAGTAATTAGACAGTGTATTTCCAGTTGGTTATGCCAGTATGCTTGCTGATATGAGGAACATGAATGTTATGAAATGAGCTGCATCAATGCCCAAAAACAAAATGAGTACATTTGATATTGTCAGGATTTTACCTTTGACTTAAAGGGGCAGTTCACCCAAAAGTGAAAATTTCCTCATTATTTATTTGCTCGTGTTATTCCAACGAAACATTTTTCTTTTTAAGAAAAAGCTTTTTAAGAAATGTTGGTAAGTGTTACCATAGATATCTATCGTTAAAAGTATTGAGTTAAAAAAGATCACAAGACAATTTCTCAATAATTCTGTAAATAATGACATTAAATGATTCCAGTAAATGATTTCGGGTGAACTATCCCTTGAAATATTTTTGCATGATATTGTTGTAGGATCTGCAAACAGATGTGTATCAAAAAGAGTCTTGCAATTTTAATGTTAATATTTACAGCATTGTTAACGCTTTAATCTAAACTTTATTGCTGTATAAACCATTTCAAATAATACAGACGTAATATCTAATGCCAGTCACAGTGTTGCACTGATTGAAGATTTGTACAAATTAACCTCAAATACTTCCAGTGTAGGAACCACTTGGTGGTGCTATTTCATTAACTATAACCCAAAACATATATTTCAGCCCATTTTCCACTCATTTTAAAGTAAATGTTGGCAACTTTTAGGAGTGTACTACTACATTGCTGAACACATGAACTAAAAGCCACAAAAAAAGGACTTTTTTTTTGGTTTTTATAACATTTCAGTCTTTCATTGTCCACCGATGTTCAGTGTATCTGTTTATCACATGGTCTTTTATTGTCAAGTAGTTTTTTTATTTCTGTTGCTTTGTAAATTGCATGCATGTTTTTTCTTATTTCATCCATTGTGCGTTCTTTTGTCTTTTCTTCCTTTAAAATTAGCCTCTTAAGAAAAGGATGCTAGAATGAGATGTGAAGATGAAAAAAACGAAGCAAGAAAACTTTATAAGATGCACTGAAGCATCATTTATAAGTCAGTTACTAATGACTGTGCGTACCTGTTTTGCCTAGCTGGTCCTGGAGCACCTCTAAGACTGAACAGTGTGCATGTGTCCTCTATTTGACACAGATAGTTCATTCTATGTTCACTCGAGATTGGGGGAGCTCCAGGACTATGTTTAGAAAACACTGAGTTAGAACAATGAGAAGCACCACGTGTTTTGGTGAGACAGCTTGCCCTGGTGTATACACTGTTGTTTTAAGTGTCAGTTAGTTATTGTTAAAAATGTGTTGCTTTTATTCAGCAAGGAGCTGTTAAATTAATCGGAGTGACTCCAAAAGCTAATTTGTACTCCTTAAATATTTATTGCTTTGTGAGGAACAAAAGCATCAAAGAGGTGAAAAGCTAAACAAGACTGTGATGATTTAAGGAAAAGTTTACCCAAAAATGAAAATTTGTGTCAATTTACTCACTGTCATGTTATTGTTGTTTTTTTAACCTAAAGGACTTCTATCTTCTGTGGAAAGTAACATACAATAATTTGAAGAATTTTGGCAACCAAACAGTCCCCATTACGCCCATTACCTGAACAAAAAATAAATAAAAATCTCTTTAACCCCAAATACTTTTTTGTAAGATCAAAGATTAGGTTAAACCTCCTTTTTATGAGGTCTGGGAATATTCTTTCCAGACCACTTTTGTTGAAGCAGTCCAAATCACCAAGACTGAATGCCAAACTCTTACAAATGCGTTGAATGGTGGATGAGTCAGGATTGGAAAATTCTAGTTCTGACCCATTTAGACCTCCCTGGTTCTGTATTATTACGTACATCAGTGAAGTTTCCCATGTTGAAATGGAGGCACTACAATGCAGATGTGCCACACTGAGGGGGGAAGTCTTTTAAAAGCTTGGAACTGATGATTGCAACAAGATTGTTTTGTACTAGAGACTAAACATTAAAGTCTTTCAATATGTCTTTTCAGTGAGTCCAGTTGTTTCATCAATCCGGCAGATTTTGTATGACTTGGATGGTATTTTCCATTTCACTAGAATAATTCAGTTTTTATTGAAGATGAATATTCTCTGAAAGGGAAGAGTTTGTCAGGAAATCATGATTTTGTCTGTAAATCAAGGAAATCATTATGGGAAGATACAATTAAAAGATATTATTGTGCCTATTGGCTTTTCTGATTTGCATTATATCCTGGTCCTGTTTCAAGGGCTTCACACATCATTTACAGCAATGTTGATAAAAATGTGTATTATTTTACATTTGATAATGAGCTACTACTTACTTCTGGTGATTTACTAAAAAACCCCAAAAAACTTAAGGCCTAAACTCACTTCTTGATACTAAGCCATCCTTCAAGAACAACTTTTTAGCAAAATCAGCTTTGTATTGACAATCTTTTAGAAAGCAGGCTGGTGAAAATTATTTGTGCAAACATAAATGCTTTTAGTTAGATAAGGGTGTATTCTCTTAAAAAAAGCACTCCACTGTGTCTTCAGCGGCTCAGATGTCAAAATGATGGCTGCTCTGTTCATTATTACATTAAACAAAACATCTCAGTCACTTTGGAAACATTCTTATCTACACATGATCTGGTATCAAAACAATGGCAGACTGTTTCCAGCTTTTAGCTTATGCTAAAAAAAGGTGTCCATCAACAGGCATGGGAGGACCCTGTGTAAAGTGATGTCACTTTGCTCACAACCTCTGGATTGCTTGATTTGAGAAAGTGCTTATGATTTGTGGGAATTTAAAGAAGCACTGGTTGGATTTTTTTTATTATGTTGTGGTTGTGTACACACACTGTCAAAACACATTTCACGTGAAACGCCATGTCAAATTTAATTTTGCATTTGATGTCCATTTAAATGGTTTGAAATATGTTGTGTTATTATATATATTGATGTCATTTTAACTGAAACAGGAAGACAGGTCGAAACATATGAAGCAGCCCTGCTCTTTTTTTTTAGCATTTGTTTATCACAGTTTGGGTTAGAGTCGTTGAGTAAAGCTGCATGTGTGCTCGCCGAGGTTGATAGTGTGACACAACACGAATCCACACTGCTTTCACCCCAATGGAAAACATTACACTGTCTGAACTGTTCCCTGTTCCCTATATAGTGTGCTAATGTGCCATTCACAGGGAATACAAATTCTGATTCTGTGACAATAGCCTCGTGGTTCGTGTGTTGACATACAGTATAGCGCAACTGCGTTCACAGAGACCCGAATTTGATTCCCATATTGAGGTCCTTTGCAGTTCCTGCCTTTCCTTTCTCATCCTAGTGCTTTCCTGTCATCTCCATCTACTGTCCTATCTATAGAAAACTGCATAAAAACCCCATAAAAAAAGAACATACAAACTCTGTGAACAAGTGACTGATTTAGACTGCAGCTTCAGAGTTTATTTATAGTGTAGGGGGTGCCACACTTCAGCTTCTGGAGAGCATTTGATTGGACAGAAAGTTTGATGAGAAGCTAAAGTACAGGGTCTGCAAGCTCATTGATCCATATATTGGTGGAAGTGTAAGACTGCACGCTTACATCTTGTAAATGCAAATTTGCCATTGTTTTAAAGCACATGTTATGGCTAACATATTTATTTAAAAACAAAAAGCCAAAGATTCATTCATAAGTTTTAATTTGTTTTATTTCAGCTTTAATTTTATTAAACAATTTTTAATAATTTACATGTAGCAACTTGATAATGAGTAACTTCAAATGTCAAAATGGTTTCAGATCTACTAATTGCCTTCAAGACGACAGTAAAACTCTTTCTGTTTTATTTTTCATCTCTCCAGCATGTGTAAAAACTTTTTTAATCTGTTGTCTGCATTATAGATTGTATGTGTACCACTAAGTGGCAGACTCTGCTGCTACATGGCCAATCGATCCCTTTCAGGTCAGTGCAGTTCAAAAATGAAATCCGACTTAATCCTTCCTGAGACATTTATGACTTTCATACATATTCAGATTTGAAATCTACTGTTTGCGAAAACCTTGAAAGCTGTTCCCGTTCTTCGTTCAGTCTGGAGTGTCTGAATGTGTGTTTTAAAGCCATGAGTTCCAGCTTGAGATGGGTGGGCTTGGCAGTGGGGTCCCTGAATCTGGTTTGAGTTTACTATTACATAAGTGTTGGAATTGTTGTTTTTGAAATGAGAGGTCCAAAAAAATCAAGAAAAATAAAATAGCAAACAAAGGGGCTCCAGAAACAAATGTGGTGTGCAAACAACACAGGGTTTTTATGATTGGTCTCTCTCTGCGGAGGCGGTGGAATTCTCTCTAGACTTAGTGTGGGTCAACATAAATACAGGACTTGAGGCCTATGTTCTGATCTGCAATAATATTACCACTTATTTATTTATTTTAGTTGATTTTTAACGTAAACACTTGAGATGCTGTATGTGATGGTAGGGTTGTTTGTTGTATTGTGTATATCATGTACCGTTTATGGTTAGCCAACTTTATTTTATTATTTAAAAGTATGTTTTTAATATAAAGTACCTTCAATGATTTCATAGGTGAAAATGAAAATTTGTGAGTAACTGTTGATTTGATTTGACATGATTTTTCCTTGATTTTAACACTTTACAATAAGATCTCATTAGTTAATCTTAGTTAAAGCATTAATATAATATTAACAATGAGCAATAGTTTATTAAATAACACATTTGCAGTTTTTATTTTAACAATATGTTATTAAATATTGAAATTACCTAGGATTTATTAATGTTTAGAAGCATATTTAATTGGAAGTAGCCTCAATGTAAACAATAATAAGAACATTTTCAGATAATATCTCAGGTATGTTGTAGTCTGCATTAAAATGTAAAAAAAAAATACATGAAAATAAATAAACTGATGTTGCTAAAAAGAACATTATTTGGTGTAATGCAATGTAAAAACATTATTTTCCACATGCTGTACATTATTGTTTCCCTTCTAAGCCTTCCTGAAACGGGTTGATTTGTCCAAAACTCATCATTCTAAAACAGCAAGGTTTGCTCTGATTGGGCAACAATCAAGTGCACTGTGATTGGCCAAATTCCTAAATGTGTGACGCAAATGTTACACCCCTTACCATAATGTGATGCCATGTCTCGGCACTATGACACAAAAACAATAAAAGCTATTACAAATAAGGCATTTGTAAATCACCTCTGTGCAAAGCTAAACTAGGACCCAATAAAATGTTTCCCAAATTCAGTTTTTTATTTTTATTTTTCTCAACTACTTTTTAATAGTTAAATTTAATTTTATTAATCAAAAGCACATCTAATAAATTAAAATCATGAAACATACATTTTCACATCAACAACAAGTTGAACAAAAACGACATGTATAGGTGTCACGTCTTTGGACTTTTTGTTGTTGTTTTTGTCTTGTGCCACGTGTTCCGTGTGACCTACTTTTGTTAATATTGTCATTGTCTTCACCTGTGTCGAGTTAATTTAGTGATTTCCCGTTTGTATTTATTTGCAATGTGATTCAGGTGCGTGTGTGATTTATGACAGCTGTGTGAGTGCAATCTGTGTTGCAACATTCTATGTAGTGTGAGAATAATGGGAGAGGGACATCTGGTGGTGAGTAAATGAACGGCTCACGGCAACTGGCACATTTCTAATCCTAAACATTTGACGACAATGTATATTACTTTGCTACTGTGACTGTAATTTTAAGAGCTGCACAAACTATAATTATAGTACGTGAAAACGCGCATGTTGCCATGATGTATTTGACCATTTTAAGTACAGGAAGCCACAAAAGGAAAGAGGCAGAAATATATGTGCTTGCTTTGAAAGTGAGTTCATGAGTAATGTTTTCTCCTGAAAGAGTCAAAGTAGTAATATGAAGCAGTGTATTACACTGAAATTCTCACAGAATTACTGATTTATAAAATATCTGAAATATATAATATCTTTAATATTTATTTCTGTGCACGTCCTTGTAGAAGTGTTGCTGAAAAATCTAAAAAGTGATTGAATTTGTAAATTTGTATAGTCTTTTAAGCTGTATAAACCTGTTTTTTTTTGTCTTTATATTTATGTACTTTATAGATATCAAACCATTTTAAAGAGATTCCGATTTAGATGGATATTATAAACCCACTTTAGTGGAAGCAAGAAGAATAAGTGATGGTCATTAAATCTGTGTAGCAGTTTGACAGATAAACTCTGACAGTTGATGAGAAAATAAAGGTGAATGTCAGAACTGTCCCTGTGAATTCTCATTAGCTTTGGCCTTTGAAACAAGCACAGACAACTAAAGTGTCTGCTGGTGAGGCCTGTCGTTACCATCACTGAAACAATAACGAAATTGGTTGTCATGCATTTTTGCCTAATTGTCTATTTTGGTCCCTTAGATGAGTTCAGGCCATCATCTCTCCATGAGGAGGGTGGGGGGACTTATAGTGGGCATTCAGCTGCACCCAGCAAGAGTCTTCCGGAGGGTCTTTGATAGAAAAAGGCTGTTTGGGGTTTAGAAGCCACAATGGCTGCCATTATAGATTCCCCCCTCCGCCCAAGAGTCGATGTGGCATTTGGAAGAGTTGGAAATAAGCACACTGAGTAGGAGTTGTTAGGGGGATGTATGTTAAATGTCTCAGGAGTACAGTGTTTGGGCTGTTTTTTTGTGGGACGGCAATGAGGGGTGAAGGGATCTAGCCGGAACCTGCTAGCGCATGAAGGGGTTATGGCCATTTGCATAATTAACTGTTGATGCAAACTCCTCTTAATGAAGGCCCATTCAAGTTGCCGACCCCTGCACAAAGAAGTCCATGGGAATGAGCATGCTCTTGTGTCAAAGAGGTTAAAATATTAGGCCTGAAACTGTCAGGGGCTTTTGATTTGCTTTTAAACTTTTGTAAATGTTGTAAAAGAAGTGGATGTGCCATCTGAGGTTGCGGTGCTACAGGAAGGCTGCAGACCAACCTTTGGCCAGATGTGAGTTTGGCGCTCTTTGCTGCAATAACAACCTTTTATTTGTACTAGATTTACACTGAAATCAAATCCTTTTTTCTTTTGAAGCTAATTTGAAAATGGATATGGATATTGCGTTTTAATATTAGATTAAGATTTGAGATGGTATCAGCTTCACCGAATGCATTTTCAAGATAATGTGTTCCTAGAGGCTCAAATATTTTTTCTTTCTTATTTTTCATTCAAATTCTGGGTCATCTGAGGAGAGACTAGGAAGGATTTGGCTTGCTGAACAATAGCATGACTTCAAATAGGCCGTCCCTGAACAACACTGAACATTACACAATAGAGAAACGTTTTTTTTCTCGGAGTACACAAGAGTTTATTTAACACTGTTGATCTTTTGAATAAACTGAATAACAGAAAAGGCTAGGAATGTGTATGTTTATAATCACAATAGTAATAATGCCAGTACTAAATACCACAAATACATTTATTTTGTTGTGATTGTTTTGGAAATAATGTGATCTGATAAAGTAAAAATTGTACCTTTAGGAGTTACAGTAGCTTGGCAGTATCAAGGTACACTTGCTGAACATTTTGGGATTGATGAGGATAGAGGGAGGGTGAGTAAATGATAACATAATTTAACCTTTTGGATGACTATTTTAATCTCTTAAAAGGTATATAGTTTAAAGGGATCATGGACCACCTTTTTTGTCAAATTATTTTGTACCATTCTCTAAGGTCCACTTATGAAAAACAAGTCACAATTTAGAAGTAATGGGTTATTTTACAGTTTAGATGGATGATGTTGTGATTTAAGTTAAAAACACATAATGCTCTGTATGTTTCAAATGATCTGTAATAACAGACAAAGCATTAATGACTACATAAAACACAGTTACTCACACTTGTGTGTTGTGACATTACTCTCTTAATCAATATAGTCTACACTGCATCATCTTTTGTGTTAGTCTTTCGGAAAATTCAGTGTCAAACTGTTCCATGGTAAAATGTGCTGAACAACGGAAGTTCTTACTGACGTGGTCTGGAAATCATTAAAAATAAAGTTCATCCACTTTTTCTTAATGTTGGGATCAGAAGGAAGGCAATGAAATAACTGTTTTTCTTGTCTTCTGACCCATCTTTATAATTGTGTTTCTCTTGCTCGTTTTTCACACTGCATACACAAATTGTGTGTGGGGCTAAACAGGCAGTGATGTAGAAGCAGGCGTTGATGATCTTCTGCAGAGGTGGTGTTTAGCCACACTATTACGTCATCAAGCAGCACTTTCCACAAGCTGTCGTTTTAGCATATTGGCAGATTTTAGGCTAACGAGAAAGTTCTGAAACTTACGGGACATGTTTATAGTACAATGACCTCTCATAAGTCAAAACATAAAGGGAATTTCATTTCTCAGTTCATGAATTCTTTAGAACAGTTAGAACATTTACATTTTAAATCATTTTAAGATTTGTATTAAAGGATTATTTCACCCAAATATGGAATATGTCATCCACCCATACATTGTGCAAAATGTCATTACGAAGAGTCCAAGTACATTTACTTATGGCACTTTTCCACTGCATGGTACAACAAAAGCATAGTTTGGTTAGAGTGGGTGCCTTTACTGCCGTGACTCCTGAAAAACATTTTAACATCTTGTCAGCCCATCAAGCTCTCTCTGGATCCACTCCTCAGCTATCACTGAGAGGAAGTCTGTACTTCCTCAACAGATCATAAAACAGACATTTTTGCATTGCATTTGATCCTTTGCTGACTGTGCTGATTCAAATCTAGCAGGTCTGTTGTGTCTCGTGCCACAAGTTCAATGATCCAGGTAGTAACTATTCTCTCTGGCAAATGTGAGGCATCACATTCTGTTAAAAGTGTGGTTTGCTTGGAACCTTAACCAAGGTGGTACTGAAAAACCAAAATAAGGTAAGAGGATGTTTCTACTCTTTATTTATCAGTTTGATTCATGTAGCCCATTTGGATTTGGACTTGGACAGTATGAATGTAAATTTAGGTGTATGTCAATGCGAAGAGAGACACAGAATATTCCTTTTAGTGACGCTTGTTGTTTGTATACATTCCATCAATGAAAATTAAAGTGGCCCATGAGATGAAATTGCCCCTATTTTGTCTCTATGAAATTGAAATTGGTCTCTATGAAGAAATCAAAGCAACCATATCTTACCAGATAGACTTCAAATTGTAAAGGGTCTTGAGTGCATTCTGTCCTGTCAACCTAATTCTCCAGTACCTCACAATGTATAAAAACAGATTTATTTTTCAGGGAGTCCCCATCGTTTTGTCTCTGGGGCCTAGAGGTGCTTATTAGGGAGGAGTTTGCTTGTTTGATGCAAATGCATTTATGGAGGAATTTTCCCACACTCGCCAGAGCCCATTGATTTGTTTCTATTAAAAATTGAGCACATCTCAGATAAATAGATGCTTTTTGAAAATGTGTGATTACTGATGTTAGAACGGGCAAGTACCCTCCTCCACAGCCCTGTTTTAGGGGTACCCCCAACCCCCTTTGGCCCTCACACATTAGTTGCAGCACATTCAAAAGGGGGCCCTCTGGCTTTGATCTTCTAGATCAGTGAGGAAAACGTCTTTTTGCTAACATTGTGTGGTGGAAACCAAAGTTTTCACCGCTTTATGCAAATACGGCCGAGCTAATCACTCTTCCCAATTACAAAATTTATATACCCAAATGCCCCCTCTGTTCTGCTCCCATTGCTCTTGTTGGGAAGATCCCAACTGTGCATGAATGTGGCCTTGGGTACTATAGAACACGAAAACATTTATCTGAACCAACTATTTCCCCTTAATGCACATTTCTGCTATACTTATAAGATGCTTGTTTTTTCTTTGATAAGCTTTTCAGTTTGTCAGTATGAAAAGCTCTTTAAGCTCTTTAGCACAAGCATTTGATTTAAACATTTGATGTTGATGACAGTTGACACCCACTAATTTTTATAATAATTTTCTCATATAATTTTCGAAATAATTAAAGTTCTTTTGGGTACTTTCTGAAACTTAAAGCTCTATTCACTGAAAATATAATAATAAAATCACAATGAAAATGACCTGTACATACTTAAAAATGTTTCCTAAAAAAGGGTTAGAAGAAAGGTTTACAGGTTAGGGTTTACAGAAGAATACAGGTTTGAAACAACATGAGGGTGAGTGAATGACAGAATTTTCATTGGACTATCCCTGTTGTGATCTGCATCAGAGGTCCCCAAGCGGTTCACAACCCAATGTTAGGCCGTGGAAGAATACTGGGTTGCAAGAATGTTCTGGGAAAAATGTGTATTTATATGATTGTTATTTATTGTTTATTTATTATTTATTGATATATAAAAAGATATCAAATTTTAGACTTGAGCACCCCTCCTTAAAATGGTTCATTTAAAGGAGCAGTCTGTATCATATTTAGAGTTGTTTACTGTTAAAGAAACGTTACACTTTTTTGGAAATAGGCTCGAATGACTGCCCTAGAGTTAATAAGTTGAGTTTTACCGTTTTGGATTTCCGGGCATAGCTGTATGATCACTGCACCATGTTACGACCGCAAACGACCTTGATTATATCATGATGTAGGATTATTTGCATAGCACCATGCAAATGTTTGCACGAAGAAACAAGACCGACCTATTATTCTCGCTGTAGTGTTGTTGCTGCCACTGGTGTTGTGTTTTGGAGATGCTGTCTTTCATTGTGAAAGTGAAACTACTGTGTTTGGGCTTCCAAAAGAGGTCACAAATAGAAATCAGCGGTTAAGTTGTATTTACAACACTGTTCCAGAACAGTTCAACCCAAATATTAGTGTGTGAAGCACATTTATTGGAGGACTATTTCCTGAACCTGGAGAGTTGGCTATGCTGGTTGTACACAAAGGCTATTTCTACAAAGTTAGGCAATTCCAACTTTCACAGTCTAGAACAGTCTAGTGCTTCTGACTCACAAGTACATTTTGTTATGTCTTTTCTATACATTTTTACAGAATCAAATAGTATTACAGAATTAAATAGTTACTTACAGTACTATTTAAACGTGGGTTAATTGTTTTCTGATCATAAATGTTGACATAGTGTTAATTTTACGCTGTGCTATGCAACGTGTGAAAAACAGTTTATTAATATTATGTCCCTACTGGATGCAACAACTGTCTCGTTTGAAATGGGTTTTATTGTTTTTGTGTCATTGCTCTGAGATATGGCTTCACGTTATGATAAGGGGTGTAATATGTCCCTCACATGCTTGGGGTATTCTGCCAATCACAACACACTAGATAGCTGGCCAATCAGAGCACACCTTGCTTTTTTAGAACAATGAACTTTGTAAAAATCGACCCGTTTCAGGAAGGAGGGGCTTAGAGGAGCAATAACAATAATGTATAATATGTGGAAAATAATGTGTTTTTTAACCTTAAGCCACAAAACCACATTGCATTACACCAAATACACAAACTAATGTTTTCTTTTTAGCAACATCATATGACCCTTTCAAATTAAATAAAGGAATGATTGTTATGAGCTGTGAAATATTAGGGTTTAAACAGTCACACCACACGTAAATCACATATTAATTTGCCAGTTTACACATTCAAGAGATTTTTAATCATTCCACCTCAAGAAAAGTTGAAAATTCAATTCATTACTCACAGGCTGTTTTCTGTGTGCACAGCAGCCACACACCTGATGTGTTTCAGACAGATAGTTGATTTCTCTCTCTCTTTTCCATTTGAAAAGAGACATATGTCAATAATACACATTTTCCCAGAACATTCTTGCAACCCAGTACCAACTTTTCCCGATATTGGGTCATGACCTATTTGGGGACCTCTGATGCAGATTACAACAAGGATAATTCTGTCATTCACTCACCCTCATGTTGTTTCAAATCTGTATTCTTCTGTAAACCCTAACCTGTAACCTTTCTTCTATGTAACCCTTTTTAAGGATACACTTTTTTAAGATTGTACAGGATGTTTTTGTTGTGATTTGATTATTTCCAGTGAATAGAACTTTAAGATTCAGATAGTACACAAAATAACTATAAACCATTCAGTTCCATTAATATATTTCTGACTTCATACAATCATTTGTTAATTGCAAAGTCATGTGATAGTTTTGTGTAACGATTAATCCCAGATTTTTGTTGTTATTCAGTGATAATCCACTGAACAGTTAACCCTAATGAATATGACACTAATGTTGAAACTCAATAATTAGACCAGATTAATGAACACAGGATTCACATTTATCAAATAGAGATTCAGATTCATTCAAAATACTCTAAAATCCTGATTCTCAATGCACCAAGGAGAACCTAAATGTACTTATTTTTTTAAAGTTGTAGTTATTTTTTCCTCTTCATAATTCCTCTTCATTCTTGTGAACCACTTTTTTATACACAGAAGTCTCTTTGAAAGCTTTCCCAGCTTTCATGCAACATTCACAATCACATGAATTACTAGATTTCATTCAGTCATTCGCTGAACTCTGGTAAGATGATCAGACCTTTGCACAAAGAAAGTCATACAGGTTTGGAATGACATGAGGATAAACAAATACAATTGTTATATTGTATTTTCAAATGATCTATTCATGTAGTCCAGATCGCTTTCTCCATCAGTATGTGCTGTTTAAGTCAACTCCCAATTCATTTTGTGCACAGTGATTATGATTCTAGCACAATTCTATAAAATGAGCCTTAAATTTGTAATGGACCCATCACAAATGCAAGGGCCCACTTTGATCAGTGTGTGAACTGTGCCGCTTGCCGCTTATTGCTATATCCAGATGGTCCTGGTGGGGGAACAAAACGTTCCCCTTGCCATAGGATCTCTCAGTAGGCCGTCTAGACCAGCCTGAGCCCAGACAGATACAGCCTCCCATCAAATTAGCGTTTGTCAGATTTATGGTAATGGTCCGCAACAGCTTTCCCGTCGGTGACATCAAGATTTACAGCTGCGCACCCCCCCATTCCTTTCTGGGGGTTTGTCACCTCCCCACACATTGGCCTTATGCAGACGTAGGGGGCTACAACCCAAAGAAATGGCCCAGTAAAAGACAGCTTTTTGGTGAAGCTGAGCCACCCAAGGTAGGTCAGAACAATGGCTGCACAGGGTTTGATAATCCCCTATGATGAGGCTGAAGTGTTTGTGGTGCATGTGGAGCGCAGCTGGGGGGGGGGCTGTTGTGGGCCGTGACAGTAGAGACTACCGCTCCATTGTCTGAGGGTTTCTCCTGTTTTGGATAAAGGGCCATGGGGGCTAAGTTGAGGGCTTGAAGGGGAACTGAAGACGCCCATGTATGTAGGTTACTGGGGTTCTTTCATGTGGCCAACCACAAGTAACCTGATATCAGCAAGAGGATCACCTACTGGGAAATATTTTGCCCATCCTCAGTCCAAATGTTTTCCACGGCTGTTTTTAACCTCTGTTGGAAGGCTTATGTTAGGAACGCGTTTGACATTACTGATGTTTATTAGAGAAATAATTCCCAATCATCCACATCCATATCCTTATAAATCCATCTGGTGCGATCACGTAACACACAAATTTACTGTATTATGTTCTTTCTTTTCAAATATGTAATTGTTTAGGAGTATTGTGTTTTTAGTACAAAAATGTGATGTAAAAAATGTACTTTAAGCAGAAAAACATTCAGATTTTTGTTCTTTTTTTCTTGACAAGAGTAAATTGATCTAGACACTGTGGAATCACAGTTGCGCAGTTTCTCGAAGCGTGGTTTTAATGTGCACAGTTTACAAACACATTTAGAAAGCATCACCACATCCCTAACCCTTCATGTCGGCAAGATGTGCAATTCATAACAACATTAATGACATAAAATATGGTCAGTTTGTGATGGGTAACAGCAGGACTTGTCAGGGACAAGTGCATAAAGTGATAGCTAGGGGGAGTTGTAGCCCTGCAAAGTGAACATCGGCAAAGTGGCTCTTGAAGTGTAGAGGATCCTCACTGGCCTATGTTGCAGGTATGAAAATACACATTGTCAGGCTAACATGTTGCAAAGCAGTACAAAAGATTATGTCAACAACAATTATGAATTCTTATTCCATTCATAAAAACGTGCAAAAGTGATACCTTTTTGTGTGCAGCAGTTTGTCTGTAGTGCTAGTAATTCTGTATGGATAAATGAGGTATTAAGTAGTTCCAGTGACATGCTTTTGTACCCCTAAAGACACCAGCTTGCCAATTTTGCACATTCATTTATGGACACTGGGGAATGTATGTGTGTAAAGATTTTTAGGAAAGAAATTGTTCTACTCAAATGCTTCGTTAGGGTTTTTTGCATGTAGCGCAACTTTAAGGAAGTATGAACTGTTTTCATACTTTGGATACACCGCATTCTGTAATATGGGAAACGATTTGTCTGTTTGTATTTTAAGTAGTGCAGTGAAATTGAAACTCAGTGAGCTTCAAAGTAGTTTCTTTCCAGATTTACCCAACACACACTGCAGTAACCCGCCTGTGGTTGGTATGGCGACAGCAAGGTATGGTGTGGACACAACAGTCTCGCTGGCATTTATTTTTCGCTTCCCTCCATATGTGGCGCGCCACTATACTGGCACAAACTCCCGCTCCATCACAGTCTGTATAACCGCTCCCCCCGGCCTTGCGCTTGCCAACCCTCCGTAAGCCACAAACATCAACATGAAGAGAAAAAAAGATGAATGAAGGTAAACCCCCCCCCTCCAATCACCCCAGACTCTCACCCCATGGACTCTCACTATGAGCTGGAGTGTAGTCAGAGCCGTGTTATGACTGGTGTGTGTTACACTGCAGCTCCATCTGGACATCCATATAAAGCACTGTCAATTCAAAGGTCACCTCTGAGCCCTGCAGACAAGTGTTGCTAGCGGGTGTCTGGGCAGGGAAGGGTCGCCGGCTGGGATGATAGTGAGGTCTGTTTGGGAATGCCAGGCTCAGACTGGTCTGCCTGGGTCTGTGTCTGCGTCTGGTGTCGCTCCCGACTGCCCCTCCCCCACTTGCAAGCTCATTGGCCCTTACTGTAGTCTGTTTTGGACACAATAAAAACAAACCTCACTGACCCCAAAACGCCCTGGAAAGGCATCAGCATTGTAATTACGGCAGTAAAAGCTACTAATGTTAGCATAACTGTTGATTAGGTGAACGTTTTGGAAGTATTTCTGCGCTTTTTGAAGCCTGGGAAACCCCAAGACCTTTCTACTGACTTCTTTACGTTCTTTGAGTTTCATACTTTATAATGATCTCATTAGAAATGATATTTAACCTGGTAATTCGTACCTTAAATGTTACATTACTTGTGTTTGTACTGTAGGTATGAATAAAAAATGAAAACAATAAGACTAAATGTTTTTTTGCTAAGATTTTCTTTTTGGTATTGTGGCAGTATATCGTGCCAGTTTTGTAAAAATGTTAAGGGAATAATACGCAGATTTTATATGCACGTTCAAACCATCTGGGTCTCTTATATGAAATCCCCGTACAAAGTAAATGATAAAAGTGCTAATTGTTTAAATATATAAAGTACAAGAGTCAAAGTTATGAGATTTATTATTATTCACCGTTATGACAAATAGTTATTTTAGAGCGATGAAGTCAAAATGACATATTAGCAGCAGTAATGAAAAATAGTCTACTTCGAAATATAGTCACAATTACAAGATATAGTGCTAAAAGCAAGAAATAAACTCAGTAAACTCATTCTACAGACATCATGAGGGTTGTGCTTTTGGTATTGCTTATTAGTTACCACGTTATTCCATTTCATTCTATGTTGCATTTAGCACATTTTGCATAATGAGGCTGCTTTTGCATGGTGAAATATGATGTCCTGATGTGAATGTGGACCTGCGCTAATTTTACTGCAATATTTTCCACTCTGCAGTGCTATTTTTGTCAGATGTTGTTCATTATGGACTTGTTTCGGCATGACCTGAAGCTGTTTGGCGCTTTGCTGTGATTGATTATAGCACAGGACTTTTTTTATATTTGCTGGTCATTACAATTTTGGCTAATAATTTTCTAGTGTGCTATTATATCAAGTGTAGGTTACTTCCACACCCTGAATTAATAGCAAGATGGAATACGCTGATCAGGCAAAGAGGGGCTTACTTCAGCGTGCCATCTATTGAATGCGGAAGATGATCTATGTCTTCACTTCCAGAGACACACCCTCCCGATCGGTGAAAGATGAACCTGATGCATGTGGCTTTCGAAAGGAGGTTCATGTTGGCTCAGGTTTGTGCTGAATTCAGTACCTCAGCCCAAATGGCATTCTCCGTTCACCGCAAAAGATGTGAGGCATTACTGCTGGTACTACTAATTACTGACATCCTCACCATTAACAAACAATCAGATGGATTTCATACAGCGCAGAACTTGGAATGATAGGAAATGTGAAGCTTGTGCGGTCTGCATTTGGGCTGTAGTCGATACCTTTATGATACTTACAAGCAGATAATTGATACTGCTAAAAGCCTTATATTGAAATTCAGTATTCTGTTTTGTCCAAATAAAAGTGTTAATTGCTACAAGTGAATTGGAGCGTTATAATCTTAAAAAAGAACTATATGAGGCATAGGATATAATATCATTTTTTGAGGTCAAAGCCATGGCAATGGGTGATGCACAGAGGTGCAGGTGGGACAAACGGGATGGCATCACTGCCTGATGCTTCAATGGCAGACGTCTGCTCCGTCTCCACACACTCCACAGAGGGCAAATGAGTGAAATATGAGCCCTGTCTGTCTGTGTGGTGCTTCCCTTGCTCTCGCCCCCTCATTTATTGGCTCTAAAAATACAACGCTGTCATTTAAAATAGAGCAGACAAGTGAGCAACGGCTGGCCATCGCATGTCCGGGGGGACAGACGGACCCTTCACCCCCCCCCTCAACCAACACTATGTCCATACAGTATGTGTCTGTAAGAATGAAGCGTTTGGCCAATAACCCCGCAGAGCAATCTCTGTTGTCACTGCTGTTCACTCCACTGCAGAGTGCAGAGCGTGTTACTTTTCTCATGATGGAAGTCAGACGACTGTTTTTCTTTATTGCAAGGAGCAGACAGGGTCCCCTTCACTCAGCCGAGGGGTCTATTCAGGAGAAGTTGGCAGGCGGGGAGTTGTTTTTGCAGTGGCGTATTGTTTAGTGTTGCTTCCATAAGAGCTGAAGATTCAATATTGTGGCAATGCTGAGTGGATTTGGCCCAGCTGTGTTCTCCTGTCTGCCGTGCTGGATTCTAGTGCCGTCGTATCTTTGTTTTGGTGCCAGGGCCTGGATCTCAGCCAGACCTTTTAATTACATCAGCCGTTTGATGCCTTGACATCTTTTTTTAAATAGAAAGCTGGGTGGGATAAGGGGGCCTGAGAGTTAGATTTTTTTTTTTTACGTAGCTTTTAGCAAAACATTTCATCTGAAAATGCGCCGCTGCCGTGTCACAGCTGTTGTCAGTCTGGAATATTTATACCTTCAAACATCTTCATTTGCATAAAAAGCAGTTCATCAGCTTTTACAACTGCCCCAACATCGGTGAGGTAATGTCTCGAGGCTCTCGAACAATTAAAACACGTCCAATATGACGCGAGCCAAAAGAATCAATCAAGAGTTAGCATTTCTTGACGTATAGAAACCCTTTTTGGCAGCAGTGTCTCCCTTTCAACCTGCCTCACTGGCACGAGAAAAATCCTGACCAAACAGTTGTTTGAAATGTGACTTCTCGGACACCTGGGAAATCCTTTATTTTGCTCTCTTGCAGCAACGTGGGGCGCTGAAGTGTGTGGCCCGGTGCTCCTGTGGGAGCCCTGATGGGCCGTGGGGTCAAAGCTCCAGGATGTGCCTTCAGCAACTGATGTAAATTTATCATCCTATCTGAGCACTGTAAGTGAAGGTGGGGTGAATAGGGTAAATTCATCAGCCTCTTACAGAACCAGATGTCCAGGTTGCTGTGTGACAAAGCAGAAGCATGTGCAGCCGAGCAGCTATGTAGGACGGCCTCTGTGGCTGTTGCTGTGAAGGGCCTGTGAAAGCCATTTAAGACTTTCATTGATGGAAGAACACCAGAGCAAATGAAACATTTGTTTGCCTGCAAGCCTTTGCTGTCCCTATTAGGATTTAGGAAGAATTACATAATACATAAGTGAGCTGTAATGTAAGAAGATGGGGCTCTGTGGCAGAATTTAGATGGTTTTTTGACCAACAACACTTTTGCTATGTATAGTATTTTGTGATTTATGTACTTAAAGGAAATGTATTTCAACAAATGTCTTTAATTAATCCACACTGTTTACAAAATATATTTAGCATATATAAATAAATATATATATATATATATATATATATATATATATATATATATATATTCAACCAGATATCATTTTGCCTAATGGGAATGCATAAAATGTACATTGACATTCCAAGTGAACATTCTTCTGATGTAATATTTGTCTGTTTACAAAGTAACTGTTCTTTATATAGAGGCTACAGTTTAGTATGTTTCCATGTGGAATGAAATAATCCAGAGGTGAAGGGCAGAATCAAGCCCTGCCTGGCCCAGACTAGTTCTGTCCTGCTAATAAAAGATATCTCTTTTTAGTTCTGTATAGTGATCTCTCCACACCGGCTTTAACCATCCCATTCACGGTTCACACTGCATTTGCCTCCTAATGTCTCCCAGCAGGCCTCCAGTCAAAGACAGTGATTCATAAAGTGACAGGTCTGTCTGCTGCCATGAGCACACAAGCTCTCAGAATCCTGCCTCTCTCTATCTTTTCCACACCCTCCCCCCTAAACAGACACAGACTGCGTTAGACTGTCTGGTAACAGTCTATTTTACATGTTAGGGCAAGCAAATTCTACAATAAACCCTCCCCTAATATCAAGCAATAGAAAAGGATGTCTCAGATGGGGCAGTAAATAAATCATGTTGTTTGTTCAGATGCACAAACTCAAAGCGGTTATGCTTAATAACCTTCATACAACCTGTACAGGCTTGTAAACACCATAAATATTATTCTTTTATAAGGACTGAGATTTTCGTCCATTACCCCAATTTTGCTCCATATTTAAGCACCTTTTTCATGCATTCTAGTAGCTTATTCAGTGTGATCCACAGATGATTTTTCATCTCAAGCATGATTTTCACTCATACTTTTGTTTCCTTGTCAAACAAGTCTACACACTTTTGAAAAAAGAAGAATTGTTCATTGAGGTGGAAATGACAGTTCCAATTTTGATTGATGTTGAGTTTTTTTTTTAAAGCAACACACACACAAACATATATATAAATGTATAAATAATATGTATTTATTTATTTATTTATTTATTTTATGTTGATTTAAAGATTGAAAGTAAGGGAAACTACAAGATTAAAACAAAATTTACACAATAAAAATAAAAACATTTCCAACAATAATTAAATGTGTTATTCATATAACAAAAAGTTAAAACTCGTAAATGCGGTCACAGAGAAAGCAGCTGTGTGGTGAATTTCATGTCTCATTTTGTCAATGAAGTCATTTCATTGAGAGTTCAGGAGTTCTCCTCCAGATGTGTTGCTTTCAAATCACCGCATTAGTTTATCGGCATCAGCAGGCGTCTTTCTTTGGATCATCATTAGCATTTGTCAGCTCATGCTCCTCAGTTTATTTTCAGACTGTCTTCTTTGGCAAATATATGCTTAAATTGTTCATTTTAGCCTTATCAGCATGTTAGTGAAAAGTGTACCACTCATAGTCACTGACCGTGTTTGTCTTCTCTTTGTTTTTTATTATTAGTGTCTCCAGAAGTTGTGCTGCAAGGCCCCTCCTCCACCTAGACCGGAGTATGATGTGGTGTGCATTGGACTGAGCGGTGCCGGCAAGACCAGTCTGCTATCTCGCTTGTGCAATGAGATCAGTGATGGCACGGTACCAACCACAGGTAATATAACATTTCTCCACAGCTTTATACTGCAGCATTTTTTCAACCAACAAAACACGCTTTTTAATGGGACTGAAATAAATATCATATATATTTAACCTGTGAAATATCTTAATCAAAGCATTTACAAGTAATAAAAACTCCAGCTTCCGTTTCGCAAAAGAAATGTGACAAATCATTCCAACAAATCGACTTAGCACACTATTTTTGCAGTGCGTTTGCCTAAACTGCCACACTTGTACATATATCATATCTCCAGCACTACACTTTCCCAGGGCTCTGGAACGTCTGCAAAATCTCTTCATTGTCACCATGTGCTTTCCAGACTCTCCGAGTACTGAAAGCTGTTTAACGTTATTGCTGCAGGTTACCTCAGAGCCTCCTTTTAAACACTACTCTACTTTACCAAAGAAGCAGCGCACTTGCAGCTGAAGTCCTTAAGCGTATATGTGTCTTTTTGAGAACATCTGGGTTTTGTCACACAGAATTTCTTCCTTGTGACAAGAGTGTTGATTTCATTAGAGCTCTTGGTGACAGGCTGGTGTATTCATGACAATCTTCACCCCTCAAGATGGACGACATCACTTCCGCTTCTACTAACAACACAAATGGTTATTTCCACAAGAGAAGACACAATTGTGTCAGGCTTTCTTCGGCACGTCTTAACATTCGGAGTGTGATGTATACAGCACGCTAGACAATACACAAACCCGGAATGTGCATCCAGCGATGATCGTCCTTTGTCTTTGGACCGAACACCTGTCTTGCTGTCTAGTGAAGCAGTAATTACAAAAGCGGAGTGTTATTTGGCAGCCTGTTGTGGAAATACGGTTAGATTAAGTTGACAGAGTCACTAGTCGGCAAAACAGGCCTAGATTGAGCTTCTCACCTGCTCATGACATATTTACTCTCACCTGTGGAGAATTTGACCAAACTTGTCTTATGAAGATTATCTTTGAATTAATGGTTCAGTCACATGTTTTCAGTTGCATTATTTAAACACAAAATGGCTGCCCTGTTTGGCTCTGCATGCATCGGTGAGACACTAAACACAAAAGGCAATCACTTTCGTTTGATGATTATGTTGTTTTATTATTACATGTTAAAAATTTGCATGTAGTGCTGCTGCAGAAACTTGTGTAAGCCCATTTCTGGCACTTAATGTGACTTTTTTTCTTGTAATTGTACTTTTACAATTGCATCATCTGAACTTGCAATTCTGACTTTTTTCTCAGAATTGTGAGATATAAATTCACAATTGCAAGATATAAAGAATTGATGAAAATAAAATAATCGCAATTGTGAGAAATAAAGTTAAAACCCAACAATGTGCTTGTGTAGGTCGTTTGTCCAAACCCTGAAATACAACCCATCAGAGCGTAAACGGGATATTTTCATATTTATGTTTTGTACTCTTTTATCTGCATCATTATCTGGGTTGCAATTTTTTGCAAACAATTGCAAATTTGTCCAAATTTAGCCCCATGTTCACAAATGTTATTGTGCTATTATTAATGTAGCCTCATATCATTTGAAACTTTTTTTTTTTCTTTTTGCTCTAAACAATTCATTCAAGTTTATAAAATGTTAACATGTGCATGTTTTCCTCCACAGGTTTCAGCATCAAGGCAGTGCCATTTGAAAATGCAATCCTGAATGTGAAGGAACTAGGAGGTACTGTAACAAGAACAGATTTTGATTCATCATCTCTTCCCAAGCACTAGAGAGAAGACTGTTGCCATGCTAATCCAGTTGTCTCTGGGACAGATCTCTTAGTTTAGCTACCTGAACTCTAAGAAGAGGCGCTTACCTCAGTGTCTCCTACTTCCAAGTAAAACCACAGCTGCACAGAGGGTTTAAAGAGTAAGACATTACAACTCAGTCAGGTTTAGTAGGCATTTGCTAAGCAAATAATTATTGTCTCTTTTGGCAGAAGGGCTTGCAAACAGGGAAAGCCGGGAAATAACAAGTTGGTGCCTGTGATAGCCACACACACGTGTCAAGAAAAAAAGTATCGATATCAGTTGAGTACTGTATAAAGTGGTATCGGAGCACTCCTATCACATTATAGTAGAAAAGTTGCTAAAAGTTTATTACTGCTTAAATTTGCTGAACAGGTTATTCTCTTTTTCCAAGTATGAAACAATAAAAACAAAGAATGGACATTTTTTTAAAGTTCTTGTTTTATTAAATGCACAATACAGCGTATTCTTCTGTCAGAATTACACAGATGTCTTGTCTGCATTTGCATTTAGTTGTTTTTTTTATTCTGTATAGCATAGTTGCAGAAGGTTGCTTGATTTATGGTGTTTCACTCTTTCACCTCATTAAGAGACCGTAAACATATTGCATACCAGACATTGTTTTGGAGTTGATTTTACCTCTAAATTGAATATACGAATTCTAAATCAAAATCTCAGGCCCTCCCTTCCATTTTACATATGTAACTAATCTGATAGGACAGTTCATTTGGGCTGGATATGAGGCCACAGGTACGATGTTGGAAGATGCTTGTTGTTGTAGGACTGCTGAACAGAAAGAGGTCTGTGGAGAGGGAAATAAATCAGAGCCTGACTCTGTTTATGAGAATGTTAGGGGAGCCGCTCTTTGAAGTGATTTATGTGTTTTGTGGGACGCGGGGGACATTACAGGTGCACTCTGTATCATGACAAGTGGCCCTACCAGCGCAACAGAATCAAGAGCCCACTTAAAGAAAAACAACAGGCATAGAGAACACAGTAAACCAAGGGGAGGCCTGACTAAATCTGAAATGCATATGGAGGGCCATGAAATGAAGCTTCTCCAGTAGGTGAGGTCAGAGCCTCTAGGGATGTTTTTAATGGATTGCGGCCTCCAGTGTTTTTTAAGATGAGGCTGATGTATCACCTGGAGCAGGACACATCTGCTCTGACTGAAAGTTTGCAGAGTACCTGAAAGGGAATGCAGCTGTAAAAGATGTGTCGTGCATGGGTTTTCATGCTGCTCCATTAACTGCCTTACTTTGGGATATTGAGATGTCTCCACTTCTTATTCTACTGTTGTGCGTGCAGATCAGATCAGTGGATCTTTATCTTTATCTAACTCGCATTTCCCGACAATTTCAGATGTGATTTTTGATATAGCTAGTTTCAGATGTATTTTGGGGATATTGATATACAGTAGTCAACATTTGAAGTGGATCAAAACCTTTCATCAAACCTTTCATCATCTAAAACCAAAAGACAAGATATTAATGTTCTCTTAATATTCTCTGTGCACAACAGTTTGTCTGTTCTTTATTTTTTTCTCCCAAGACCTTATATTTACTAAAAGAAGAAACAAAATGTACATTTTGATTTTATATTTTTTTAGCCTTTTAATTTATTTTACAGTTAGGTTATTTTAATATATGAGTGTATTTAATATGCCCCAGCTGCCTGGGTGAGATCTAGATTTGATCTTGAGGCCATTGTTTCCAAAAAACCCTTTTGATGTAATGAAAATGATTGCAAATATATCAAAGTAGTAGAAAGCGGGTGGGGAAAAATCTGCTTTTTTACATTAGTTGGATATATACCAGTGAAATTTGTGCATTTGGTTAAATAATAAATATGTTATTTTGAAATAGATAGACAATCATCTCTGCCTTTATTGATATACTTCAAATTAAGGGCCCTGATAAATGGTCTACACTGCTTTTGAATTTAAGCAGCAAGAAAAAGAAAATCTGATTTCATATCATAGCATCTTTTTCCAATTCATAAGTAAGCATGCCTCTGGACGGTTTGCACTGACAATCATTTCTGTGTAAATAGTTTTCAAAGTAAACTAGGTTCAGTTAGCGGCTATTGTCCTTTCATTCAACCAGTGCTTCAGAATTCTGAAACATCCCTTTAGACCTGGCACAGAGATTTACTCAACCTAAACTACATCTGCGATGCTCACTTAGTAGTTACAGAGCGGAAAAGGCAGAGGAGGCTGACTCACTACTAAGACTGCGTGTTTCCGCTGCTAAATTGAGTAATGCATTTTTTAACACCCTCTCCCATGTGTCCTCAAAGCTTACAATTGTTAAACCTTTCCCCTCCTTCTTCCAGATCCGGAAAAACCATATTCTAACACTGTATCCGATTCTTGAATCTTGCACCTTCTATTTGTTGTAAATGTACAATATTTATTTATTTTTATTCCTTTATTTATAGTAATGTGCTCTGTAATCTGATTCGGTGGTCAAGATATATATTATAAATGGATAAACATGTATTCAAAGTCACTTTTTCATCATTTTCATCATTTCTCACATTAATAATAATATTACTAATTTCTTTCAAAGCAGTTGTAAAATAAGTTGAAAAATAAAAGCATCATGTTCAACTTTTTTCTTGATTGCTCAAGATTGGATTGAGTTCTAGTATTTATTAGTTTATATTGCTAATTATTTTTTAAATTGCGATATGCCCCATAAGCAGCAGAGGCTAATGCTCGTAAAGCTCAGGTTTCGTGTGTAGTCAGTGAAGCTCCCTTCTGTTACTGCATATAGTCAACTTTTACAATTAAAATTTTTTATTTAACCCATAATTCTTTAACTGACAGTTTAGTAAGTGTGCCATTAAAGAAGATAGAATTTTCCCACGGGGTGTGTGTGTGTGTGTCCATCCCGTAATACCCGATCGCTTTGACACGACTTGGACGGCAGCATGAGCAAGAAGAGATCTCTAAAGATTGGTGCTGTATAAACTGTGGAATGACAGGATGGATGAATGCGAATGTGAGAAAGTTCTGAATGTGAACTGTGAGCATTTGCAAAAGTGACTTATCGGCAGTTTGTCATACAGCTCGTGGCGTGAAGGCTGTCGTCCTGCTGCGGTTAACAAACTGCTTCCCCCTTCCGTGTAATAATCCGTCCTGATGGCAAGAGGCAATCCGTGTCTGTTACCCTTTTGACACAAAGGCCAGCAATCCTCTGTGTGTGTTAGCAGTATGTCCATTAGGTGTGAGGCATGACTGGCACAGTGAAGAGGCATCTGTTAATGGAGTCTGTGAATGCGCCCTCTCCAGTGACAATGACGTCAAAGGAGATTAGACATGACTTTATGTGTGATGATAGCCCTTGCTGTGAATGTCAGACAATGTTATTCATTTCCTTATAACTTCTTTTTTAGGCACAGACCAAACAGTGTCCTGATCAGGTTTTTTTTCTAAACTCTTAATGTCAAATGACTGAATCAGCATGCGTATTTCAGCGTGAGCCATCTGTGTTGACACCCTGGTTGTACTTGAGTATCTTGCAGTCAGGTGACCACTTAGATTTGGAAAGCATGAATTTTCACGCCATCTGGATATTCAAAAATAAAAAAATGCATAAATAAAAAATGTAGGTTATCAATATATATACTATCTTGCCATTCTGTCGACTCGTATGTTAGCTTAGGAAGTTCATTGAGCTAATGAAAGCTTGGTGTAACAGTCATCATTCTTTTTATTTGCATGCGCTTGAGAGGCTTCCCGAGTAAAGTGCACTAGCTCAAAGTCTGCAGCTTTTTTCAAATTGAGATAACCGGTTTGGATTTAGGGTTGTAATAAAGTGGGAAATTGTTCAATTCCAGGTATATACTGCAGTTTAGGTGAAATGTTACTATTAAAAACCGGTTGAGTGGACAGTCACATATTTTAGGGTTTTAAAATCAGGATTTGAGATGATCCAAAGAGCATCCTGTGCGACAGTGAAAGCAAGAACACCTGACTGGAAAAAAATCTATTAATAGTGATGAAATATTTGTTCTTTGTTTATGCCATAACGTTTCACTAAATCATAAAACAGGGTTAAAAAAAACTAATTTTTTGGACTACACTGGACGATTTTCGGGGTGTTCTGCCAGGGTTGACTTGCTCCTGCCAAATCGAAACAAATTAGTCTGTATAGTCAGGGGTTTTGTCATTAATTCTTAAATACTGAAGCTATAACTGAGTGACCGTAGTTACCAATGACAAATAATGCTGTCATGTTTTTTCCATGATTGCTCCATGGTTAGTGAAACTATGCGATATATGGCGCCTATTTCTATTGTTACTCTGTTTCCACAAAATTCCATTCAATTTACGACACAAAGATTATGAGATTATAATGGTGATGACATCAGGGATACTGATGTGTCTTGCGCTTGTAGAGGAAAAGTAAAATTTTGCAGGCTTTTGGACCAGCTGGACAGCAGATGATGAGTAGAGTTTATAAGGATCATGACTGAAAAGCTTTATATTAAATATTCATATCTCAGATTTGATCAGTCTCTGTAATAAATACTGTATGTTGAAGGAGGATTGGCTGACTTGTCTTTTCCTCCTTCAGAGTCATATCCCCTTACATCAAAGCCATTTCACTGGCCTCGATTCAGTGACTTTCTATTCAGTGCTTCATAAAATATTGTACTGTGTAAAATATTGCTAATTGGAAAAGCTCTCCCATTTAGCTAGAAAAAGATAGCCAGGGGAATGTTCACTGTATCACTCTGTTTGTTCGGTTTTTCTGTCTTTCAGTGTTTCAGAACAGAAATTTCCGAACAGATCTCTTCGCTTTACTCATAAACACTGTCTGTTTTGCAAAAAACTGTCTGTTTTGCTTTCCATGGAACTCTTTTTTTTTCTCTCATGTGACCAAGGTTTTTTTAACTTTAACAACAATACAGTAAAACAGTAATATTGGGAAATATGAACACAAAATATTAACTAGTGCTGTTAAATGAATAATTGCGATTAATTGCATGCAAAATATACGTTTTTGTTTACATAAAATAAGTATGCGTACTGTGTATGTGTACATATACAGTATATATTTATATACATTTTCATATTTACATGTTTATATATTATATATATATATATATATATATATATATATAAATGTATTTAATATATAAACAACATATTTTACTTAGATATAATTTACATGCATGCATTTGTTTGTATTTATATGTACACATTAAAATATTATGTTAACTAAAATCTTACATTTTGAATGGGATTAATTGTATTTTATATTTTAAAATATATATTTTTAAATTTTAACTTATTCCTGGATTTTCAGGAGCCATTACTTTAGTGACACATGAGACATTTTCTATGATTATTAATGTTGAAAAGATTTTTTTTAATTATTAAACTGATGCATTTTCTTCATGATTCTAAGTAACATTTTTCAAAAAACAAAGCAGAAGAATCTTACTGACAGCAAACTTTTGAAAAGTAATGTAAATGGCACACTCATAATGCAGGAATGAAGTGTAGATTACATTTAATAGTGGCAAAGTATTTTACTCATTTATATTTAAAGAGAACAGAAACCTAAGCCTCCGTAATGTTTGGTTGTTTGTAATCTCTGCAGTCTGTGGTTAGATGCTTTCGAGCTGGATACCATGACCTGGGATCTGAGCTGTGGAAAGGCATTTCAAGACCCAAGCTGTCTGATGTGATCCAGGCTGAAATGATGGACATTTAATGAGTTAAGATGAAACACTATGCCCTGGAGATGTGGACAGAAGAGTAGCCAAGACAGACTGTTTCAACATATCTGCATCTCTTTTGGCAGGTCAACATAACAGGTCCTAGGAGGAGTAGATTGTTTTTGCAAAATTTCATTTTTAGTCTCCCATATGTCTTAGATAATGGTGCCCTGCAACATGATGAGTATGTACAGCGGGTACTCCATTATTCTGTCTGAACAAAACCAGAATATGTTTTGAATGATGTCTTGGGATGCCTCACCGAAACATCAATGACTCTGGCTCTCACAGTATATGTTTTTTCACCAAATTAACATTTGACTTCCTGACAGGGCCGTTGACCAATAGGTGGCAGAAGATGTCAGCATGATGATAGATGGGTACGAGATGTGCTCCACTGTTCACTGATGTAAACCACACAGATCCAAATAAATGACCAGACCCAGTCGCCCAAGTCAGAGGAATTTGTTCACTCCGCAGACTCCTCAGAATTTCCTCAAGTTCTACTTGTTTGTTTGTTTCTTAAACATTTTGGCTAATTAGATTAAGCTTTCATCTAGCCGTGAGAGTGTAGTCTACAGCTTAGTTTAAATGTTTCCGTGTTTGTAACCATTCAGTAGAATTCGACTTATTTGCCCCAAAATCAGTGAAGAAAAAAAATGTAACCTGCAGATAGCTCATTATTTACCCTGGACAGTCAGCTTGAGTTTACCTTGTTGCTGTTATTCTAAGTCATTTATGGGAAAAAGTAAATGGCGTGGCTAGACTGTGATGTCACATCTTGAACACATCTTGATGGTCCAAAATAAGTTCTTATATAAGTTCTTATGTTCTTATATACTAGATGTAGACAACTGCTTAAATGTTTGAAGTTAGTAAGACTTTTTAATGCTTTTATTAAATGTTATAAAACGAATAAATTACTATTAATAAATAATACATTTTTAAATTATTAATAAAAAATGTTAAAACTATTTTATACGTCTTTGCTGAGTACCCATTTAGGTACTAATTAAGTACTCATTTCTTTATTAAAAAAAAAAAAGTGCTTACCTCAGTACAGCGAACAGTAGTGTAAATGAAGATGAGAGATTAGTGGATGACTCACTTTGAGAGCATTTCGGTCTCATTCACAGATAACCTACACCTTAGGCGTAACCTACAGTCAGGCGTCATTATCGCGAAACGAACCCTGATCAGATCAGATCATCCTGAATAGGTTTATTTTGTGACAATGATCATCTGACTGTACAGTATCCTAGTTATTGACTATTTGCCAAATAATTAAATAAATGAACATTTAATTGTTTTATTACGTAAAAGAAAGAGTCTGTGGAGCGCTGCTATGCACAGCTTTGGAAACCGGTTGTCCGGCACTGACAACAATCAAATATACAGTTTAGCAATCATTATACATAACCATTTACCACAGTATGTCAATCTGAATCAAGTGTTTCAGAGAGCCGTGTAATGAAAACAACTACCGTGGCATGGTGAAGATATGCACATCAATGTACAGCACTAAAAAAGAACCATCTGTGGACTATAAACTAGTAAAACAGTTGCTAAACATTTAAACTGGCATCCTATGGACTAGGAGGTAACCTAAATACATTGTATAGTTCCTGAAAAGACAAATATGAATGTACTCTTTGGAGAAACTAGCTGCTCATCCTTGTCTTTTTGTCTGTTGGTCTGTTTCTAACTCACAGATTTATCATAAAATTGATCATATGTGTCATTCTCTTTCAGTATGTAAAAGGGAAAACATTTCATTAATACTTCTCAACTGTATTCATTTGCACATATTCTAAATTAACTGCTGAATTATTATAATCTCTTTGCACACATATAAAAAAAAAGTGCAGATATTTAAACTAAACCAGCATCTCTGAACAAGTGTTAGAAAACACTGAGTAAATGACCATACTGCCTTGTGTGCTGTTATTTTACAATAGTTTAACCAAATGCTTCTTTTTTGGAAAGTGTGATATATTTTTTTTTTCTTGCAGTTTCCGCTAAACTATTTGGTTTTGAGACTTCAAGAGCACTTTTCTACAAACATGCGTCATCATGATCTCACCGGATTTGTCAACAGTTACATGACTTGACTTGCGGTCTGATGGTTATTGTGACAGAATAATGCTTGATGATTTATTTCCTTTTATATTTATTTGGGATGACTCCAGTCAGGCTAAGTTTAGTTTTCTAAGCCTAAGGGATTCATTTAAATGATTTTAAAACACTCTGCACTGTATGGTTTACCACGTGGAAAGATGCTATAAGGAAATAAATGAATATTTTATTACATGATCTGTTTTGTGACATCTTGGAAATTTCCTATCAAATTTTCTGATTTGTGCAACACTGAATCCATGAATGTGAACATCAGAAAATTAGACCCAGAATGGCTTTAAACCAGGCTTGTGCTCTATTTAGAATTTATGCAAGAATGCCTCTTAAAGTCCTTTTAATTAAAAGGTTTTAATTAAATTTGAATTCAGGTTGCAAACAAAATTGCAATTTGAATAACGTAAGTTAAATTAGAAAATTCTCAAAACAACCCTAGAACTTTTGGTTCAAAAGAGAGAGAGAGAGATTTTGGTTACATAAAACATATATATTACATTACATAATACATTTCATAATCAATAAGTGAATTTCTTTGGGTGACGATGAAAAAATCCCAGAATGCATTGCTTGGTTGAATTTTTATGATTTAAAAATCTTGTCAATTCAGTTCATCTTCCAGTGGTGTTTATGTAATTTAATTAAAATCCGCACTCATAAAATAAAAAAGGGAGTGTATCGCTTTTTTATTTTTGCTTACTTAGGATGGTACCTGAAGAGTCACATGGTACATCATTGCTGCTTTCCTATCTGTAGGCGCTGAGACCATCAAGAAATACTGGAGCCGATATTATCAAGGTTCCCAAGGTGTGGTGTTTGTCCTCAACAGTGCTGCGTCCGACGAAGAGATGGAGGCGTCCCGGTCTGAGCTTCTCTCAGCCATGCAACATCCTCAGCTGTGCACCCTTCCTTTCCTCATTCTCGCCAACCACCAGGATTCACCAGCTGCCCGCTCTGTATCGGAGGTATGGTAATTTTCCACACCAAATATAGCTCTATGTTAAGTGCCGGCCGTCTTCTCTGTGATCTGCCGCTGTTGAGGGTTGCTGGGCTCTGTTTGTACACATTCTCTAAAGTGTTTGGACTGAGCGCTGGGTAGTGTGCGTTTTGGAGAGCGTCCTGTTGCCATGCAATAAGAGCAGTTGTTTATGGTCAGCCTTGGAAGATGAGCGACCAGGGCTGGGATAGGATGTTGTGGGGTGCCCCCCCTCCCTGCTGCATCCTAGAACCAGAGCTGATGATGTAAACATGCTGTGACGTGGGCCGGCTGACTAATAGTCTCTTTCCACATGCTGAGAAAACCCTGTAGATGTTGTTCTCCTCAGAAGGAAGTATGACCAAGCTGCAGGAGACACTTGAAGTTTTTTCAAGTATGCATTAAATCTAGACAAGAACATAAGTATGACAGTCTAATGCTGTAGTTGTGCATCTGAGACAGGAAATTATCGATCTACATATACGTACCATGTGTACATTTTTGCAGGTGGTTACATATTTTGCACTTACATGTGACGTCAGTTTCAGGTGGCTGAATATTTGGAATGATTAGCAATATTAGTACGTAATAAATTAAATACACATTTTTTTAATTGTGTCAACAGTTTTTTTTAAACAGAGTGCACTGCAGTGTTACATATTAAATGTATGGGTTAGTTTTATAATTTTTTGTTAATTAATTAATTATTTAAAGGAAATAATTTGTGGATGCTACCTGAAATTATTAAATAATATGGATCATTTTCCTAAAAGTCCATAAAAAAGGCGTGACGTAAACTTTTGTAACGGCTTACTCAAAAGTTATTAAAGAAAGTGGTTTGTCAAAGTTTCCAGTATTGAATGTTAAGCAAAGGCAGGGCATTGTATTGCTGATGTCCAGCCCACTGTAAACAAATGTGTGAAGATGGTAACAGGTTAGGAGTTCAAGCCTCTGATCACATGTAGACCACAGATTGAAGCAAGTTAATCCCTCTACTGCTGACTCCTCTTAGCCGGTCATACTGAAGGGACAACCTTCATCCCAGCAGATTCCCATTGTTTCTGTAAACCGATTGCATATTCTTGAAGGTGCAGACATTTTTACATTAATACTGGATTTAGCTCTTGGCTCTTCTAACAAGAGCTGTTGTCTATGGTGCAGTTCAACAAACCCAATTAATGTCTGCTTCTACTGGTCAATAAATTTGACTCACAGTTGGAGAATGCAGGGCTGAAGAGCAAATATAGCGTAGAACAGGGTGCCGCAAGGGGGTGCTAATGTGTCTGTGGTAAAGTTACAAATAAATTCACCATATTTGACAAAATACTGTTTCAGTCTACTTTCTAAAGTCATTAAAATCATTAGATAAATCAAAATGATTTTGTCAAACTGACAGCCATTATGTTTCTTTGCAGGTTTCTACATGTACATTTCGCTTCCTTAATGGTATTGTACTCTTAATAGAAAAATAATATGTTCCAAATAATATTGTACACCTGTTTATATTTTTTACAGCATAAATGGGTGTTCATGTGAATAAACTATAGCTACGTTCAAATAGATGCAAGCAGATTGTTACTGTTGAGTCAAAGCTAAATGCTTTAAAAAAAATCTCAATTTCAAAATGTTTAAAGGTATAACACCAATAGATGATTATTAGCTATAGATGTTCTGTAAAAACCAACAACAACTTTCAGCTTTTCACCATAATGCAAACATGAAATATCAGAAATACTGTAGTAGTGACAGTTTTTTCTTTTACAGTGCGCTGCTTTGACATAGTTTTTTCTATGTAAACATGGACGTGTTTGGCTGCTGCACTCACATCTCTTGCAGTGTCTTGTGCATGAAACAGCATTCTAAAAACGTGAAGCTCAAGTTAGAAGGAGTTCACCCCTATTCTCTTGCATGTTTTTCCTATTCCACCACCCATGTCGCACTTTTGTCTACACAAAAAACACATTCTGTTTGACTGGCGCCTAGTTATATGAGCACATCTATGCGAGCGGTTAAACATGTGCGCAGACTTGTGGTTGGATCGTTCTTTTCTCAAAGTGTCTAAATCTAACGTTTGGTAAAATCCAAAAGTGCAATTCCTCAATTTTGTGGCAAACATTTTGTTCACATTAATGAATAAAATCTAAAAAATCACCCAGCCTTAGTTGCAAACTGACTGCAATGCAGATAATAGCTCAATTGGGTTTGAGGTCTTAATTAATGTGTAGTAGTTCTCAAAAACTCACAAAAAACTCAGTTTTTTGTTTATGAATTTTGTGTTTGTCAGAGCAGTTCTGCTGTCGAAATTATGCCGAGCGTTCGCTTACAGTACATGCTGTTTATACATGCTTTGCGAAACTGGTGTAAGTAAAGAGAAGAGCATTTAGTCATTGTGGTTACATTCGAAAGTGACACCTGTCTTCCTCCAGTGCGGTTGATTTCGGTGTGGGATGTTTTGGCTAGCCACCTCCACTTTCTACTTGTGTTTCACTGCTAGACTCTCTCGACTGAAGAAACACGCATTGTGGTCGCAGTGAGAACTCAACTGGCGATGAGAGAAGGAGCCTGCAAAGTATTTAAGACGATCCTGTTGCCAATTCTTGACATAAGGAAATATGCTGGAGAGCTTTTCGAAAGCTTAAGTACCGATGATGGAAACGAGTATCACACTATGCACATGCATTGTCATGTGCTGCATGTGAGATCATTGCGACATGTCAAACGGCAATGCTTAGCATCTCATAGGGTTTTACAGACAACCACTAATGAAATATTGCAACCGACTTGATGCTGGTCCACTTTCCCCATCGATTTGTATAGTCTATAAGCCTATAGGGTTGTGTGCCACTCGGTCAGCAGATATCCTGATATTGACCAATGGCACGTGTGACATGTACTGTGTGACTGCATGCTGAAGAAAATCTTGTATGTGGTGTTGACTTCAGTCAGTTGGCGGTCAACCCGAGAGAGACCACACAGACCCCTCTTTTGTTTAAGCTCATAAATGTGGTCAGTTGCGTCTGATCAGTGCAAACCACATTACTGGGGAGTTTGCCATGTGTTGGTCTATTTTTAGAAGTTGAAGTCACAGAGAGCGATTGACCTCTTTTAGCTGTTTGCAAACACTTCCAGAGCCACGTGAGTTTGGCTTAGAGAGGCAGTGAGCCCTGCCACAGGCCTTTTATTTAATCATGGTGTCATCTCTATTCTTGTTGTAGGCATACTGTGTATCCTGTCACAGTGAGGGATCAAGTCCCACACGTCGATCCGCACTTAACTCCGACATGCTTGCCAATCGCATTGAATGGGATATGGCCTGACTTAGTTTTCATCTGTCCCAGGTTTCAATTGTCACGTCTTTTTTGTTTTATTGCATTTTTAAAAATAAGAAAATAAGACAAAACAACAAAGTAGGCACACCACAAATCCAAAAGTAGAAAAGTATTTCATTAATTTTCTTATAAAAAACATATATGTATTAGAACTAATAGTTTTAAAATGCAGATTTTTTTTTTCCATTGAAATAAAACATAAAAACTGAAAGAACTGATTTCAACTTTCATGCCGTGTGTGAGAAAGCATAGTTGACCCATCAAAGCAGAGAGGCGGAATAGTAAGGCCGGATATCCGAGACAGGTTTGATCCCTGAGAGGGGAACTGGCATTTGTAATAGCGTTTCTAGCTTCCTTTTTCCTTGCCTGTTTTTTTGCCCGGCACCCTTTTTGTTTAAATAATTGTGCATTTAAATGTTTCATTTTGTGCCTTGTTCCGCATATTTTTCGAGTCAGAAACTCTTCCCGTTCTCTTTTTTGAGTTTTTGAAATGCTTACGCTTAAACATTTCAAGATTCGCCATAATAAAAAGCTTCAGACAGTCGAATCTTTGTTCAAACAAACCTTTCAAACATTACTTGCTATCATAAATAATCCAGATGTTTTGTAGAGGAGCTTTCGTGCAGAACTTGCATGCTTAATATTAAATGAAAGATGCTAAACGTCTTTGAGTTCGTGTCCAAACAAATTGTTTGCTTAACTCTCAATATGAGAAAAAGAATAGCTAAACGTGGACTAGCTAAAAACTTTCTTTTCTGTGGATGAATTCAAATTAGTGTTATGCCATCTGATTCCATTTCGATAATCAAATTCTTTTCCCAGACATATTTTTGGTATTTTAAAAGTTCTCTGTTTTTGTGTAGCAGGTGGTGTTGTGAAATTGTGGTTGAAAGAACATGATCCAGACTCATGAGGTTTACCGCAAAGGCTCAGTCACCTTGCCCAGAGAGCTACAGAGACTAAACACCCTTCAAACTCTGAGTCATGATGTATAATCAGCAGGTCATCACTGCCCACTGAGCAGCTACACAACTGACTCTTAATTCTTCTCTCAGAAGTGCCACCGCCATCTGTCATAACTGACCGGATCGGAGCTTTCATCACAAAGTCTAAAGCTAAAATTACATTTGAATGTAGCTATGACGTTAACATCTTATGCTGTTGAAAAACTTTTCTGGTCCGTGTTGAGTTCATTTACGTCACGCAAAATGCTGTTTACAGACACACTGCTCCTGTTTAATGTTTGGAGCAACAGTTTAGATGTTTTGTACATGGGACATATCCGTCTTTAACACCTGAAATCATTTTTACTCTGAAATGTGACAGATATTATGTGTTTCTGATTAATGCTTTTAAAGATAAGTTGTGTATAGGTTTTCCCAAGCAAGGCAGCACCCAGCGTGTTGTTGTTGCAAGCTAGTTATTCGCGACGCCCGGTATCATTTTATGGCGTAATGTTGGCGACGTCTCGTTTTACATTGCCGCAGTCAAGTTTAAAAGACTCGTTGGACCTGTAAAGGCCTCACTAGGGCCCTGTGTGTGACTTGTTTTCAGGAGGGAAATATTCATGGGACGGAATTCCTTGTTGACACCAACCTCCTGCTGTTGGGGCCCTAGGAGGAAGTGAGCAGAGAGAGGGGCGTCATATGTTGATATAACACCTCAACAAAGCAGGCTGTGTAGATGTTTTGCTCCGATGCACTGGTTCTTGTTTTTTGAAGGTTTCCTGTATGAACGCTCAAATTGTGGGCTAAAGAACTGATCTTAGGATAGAGGAAATCAACCATAGTTTCACCCACAGCCAGTGATGTTCTAGAGGTCATGACACCATTGTGCTAGTCTCTAGATCCATTTCGGATGATCCTAGTGTTTGGTGGAAGCAGGACTTTTATAACGACACTGCTGAAGGTGTTTGCAGACCTTCAGATTATGAATAAACAAAGCAATTAAAGACAATGGTCCTCTGGTTTTGTAAACATGAAAACGTATTTATATATATTTCAAAAATAGCAGTGAGCGGTACAGTATGTTTCAATATTATTTACAACTGAATTTGCATTTTCATCTGTTTAAATAAAAGATAACTGTTAGAAGAGACATTAAAAACAACTTGTTGCAATAAAACCAATCCTTTTCTATAAAAAAATAAATAATAATTTTAAAGTTAACAAGGGCTCATCGTGGGGTGTGTGCCCTGACTTTAACTTGACTCCAAAAATATGAACTTAGACTACCTAAAAATACTTTTATCTTATGTTAATTTCCTTTATGTGCAATATCTAGTGTTAAACTGTTGATCCTTAAGATAAATCTACTTTTGCTTTTCACCTTGTCTGATTTTTAGACTAAAATACTGACTTCAGTCTGCTGTCTGTCAAAGACCATAACATACAAAATACATAATGAAGGTTGTTCTTCACTTGCTGAAATTTACTCATTTATGCACAAATTACACATTGTGATTCTGGTATTTCCTTTTTAAATATTTGCAATATTTTTTATTCTGATCTTTATACATAATTTTGGTAATAGATGAAATTAAATTAGAGATCTTGAGATGAATCCCTGTAGTCCAGTTTGACTCTCATAGAGACTCTCATTTATGCAAATTTACTCAAACAAACTGCATCAGAATGACATAAAAAAACATTTATAATCATACAAAGAATGTTTTTTTAAATGAATGAGTGAGTTTAATCACTAATCAGTTTTTTTAAAAGATTAAGGCAGTTTATCAGAGATGGAAGATCAAATGTATTTCATTGGTTTAGAAGTAAATTTTCACTGAATACAGTGCATACTCTGAAAGTATGTGATTTTGGCCAGAGCTATTGGTTTAACACAGTGAACGATGGATAGATGAGTAGGCTGTTGATGTTGTCTTGGTACATTAGGTTGGATTAGCCTTTGCACTACAAATGTCATGTGATGACTTGAATTTCTGTGAGTTTGGTTAGTCAAACCACCAACCACTTTAGACCTTGTTTACACCTGTATTTATTGCTGGCCATTTGCAATCGGATCACCCAAGATGAATATTAATACCAAGTGTAAACAAAGTCCAGATGACTGCATAAAATGCTCCTCTGTGAAGAGTGAATTAGCTCACATCTGGTTTCCGTGAACCAAATTTATAACTGATGTTGTACCAACTGAATTTGTGACAAAAGCTGCATTAAAGCTCTACCTTTTGGGACTTTTTTATGTTCTAACTCTAGCCAAAATATGTGTTTGTTTACAGTTTGTGTTGTCTACTTTTCATACTAGAAAAAATTCACAACATGACTGTTCAACAGTTCAGTTTACAGACCCCGGTTTTCTCCCACCTCACGCACCCACTGACTCAAACACGTAATTAATCATAAAGATCTGCTGTGTTTGACATTCATGTTCCCTGCGAAACCAAGGCTAGTTTGTGTCATTTGTTTCCAGAAGAGTTGTGTGGATGTGGAAGTGCATAAATTTGACTCTTTCCTTGTTTGCTAGACTTGTAATATGAAAATTTGTCTTTGTTTCTCTCTGCATCTCGACTGGTGTGGACAGGGTTTGATTCCCAAGTCTGAAACATCCCTTCATTTTTCAATCAGATGTGAATAAACATGTGATTCCATTGGCGTATGCAGAACAATATTAGCTGCGTTATTAGACTGTCTCGGAGGTAGATGTTTTTTTGGAGAGTGCTGTCTTGCGTGGTTCTGTTGAATTGCTGAAGTGAAGCCATGTATTACTCACGCTACGATACACCCTCTTTAGAAAGCTGATATTCATTGTTTATCATTTGTTTGTGTATTTATATCTGTACATGTTTATTATGTGCGTTTGTGTGTATACTACGGGTGTAACGGTTTAAATTTCCCATGATTTGATCTCAGCTCTGTGCTTTGAGTTTGGTTCAGTGAATACCTGGTGCATCAACTGTTGCAGTTTTACAAAGCTTTTCAGCAAATTTCTACCATGTAGGCAACTTAAATTGATTGTTGAATGAAACTAATATTGATTTATTTTGACTTAAATATAACCATTTTAGTTAAAGTTAAATTATTATTATTACTATTTGTCTTTTTTGTCACCTTATTTATAAAAGCCAAAAATCCCCAACAAATAGTAGTGCGTCACTATGACTAAGTTCGACCAGTACATTATTTTTTTGTGCTCTAGAAATGTTTGCAAGGGGAAAAAATTTGTTGGGAAAAAGAGAATTGTTGCTATTATCTACTTCTTTTTGATGATTTTTGATGGTCCACCAATTCCACATGTGGAGAAGATTTCAGACATCTTGACATTGTGGAAGTCAATGGTGATTTTAGTCAATTATTATATAATAAAAAAAAGAATAAACGCCACATTTATCTTGCATTTTAGTGTATTATTGGGTCCTATTAAATCAATGAATTGATATCTTCTTTAATATGAAGTCTCTCTCCTCTTTTGATCCTTGATCTTTCTGACCCTATGCGTAGAGAAGGATTTTTTTAGTTTTTAATCTCTCAGTTGACCTGAACAGATTTGACAGTGGGATACGCCAGACGAAACTGTCTGGTTTTCCACTTGAATGAAGAAAGGGTTAGAAGCTTTAATGGTGGTCTGGTTGACTACATATTGGTTTGTTGACCCATCTAATGATGTAGTCTAGACAAGAGCAACATCCCCCTAGTGTGGTAGTTATTTTTTGCACAAGTCTATATTATCATTACAAGTTATCGTAAAAATATCATAGTCTTGCTAGGTGATGATAAAGTGAGGGTCTGTTCATCACAAGCAAATAAAATTATATAAATGGTTTTGGAAATCCAATACATAGAGGTACATTTAAAATGGTTATGCAACCATCATTAGATAACTTGAGATGGATTGACCTGTGAGTCTCTGAGTTATGCATAACGGCCAGGTTCATATTTTCACCTTTAAGGCTAACAAGTGATTTGACATAATAAAATCCAGCATTCTTAACTTTTGCCACAGGTTAAGCACAGATCTCGGGAATGTGATCTCTGGTTATGATCATATGACAGTTGAATGTTATATGGAATTAATAAAAATGGTATTACATAATAATGCACACATGCAGTTTGAATTTAGTATGGATCAACTCCACTCCCGAAGGTAAGATATGAACCTCAACAATACTGTCTCACAAAAAAAAAAAAAAAAAAAAAGTTGGTGGCTTCGATGTTGTAGCTAACTATTATAAAGCCCTGCTCTAGTATCATCCTCCCACGGATTATATTTTTGTAAAACTCACCAGATGTTGGAGGATGGTTTGATTGGTTTCATTGAGCTGTTTTGTCAATGAGATCCACAGAGGTTTTCTAAAAGAAGGAAGTGAAGATGGACATCAATTCACGTGCAGGGAAATGAAGTCACAGGTTCATCTCTGTAACTGTAAGAGGATAAGACTCTTCTTATGGAGCTCTAGGAATCTGTTAACACCTTTTCACACAGATCTCTGCCAAATTGGAATCTTCTGACATGATGATGCATGTTGATTTTCTTTTTATTAATTTTATTCAGGATTATATCAGATTACTATAAAATGGGCTCAGATGTATATAACTATGTTAGTAACATTTTTAAACATGATTTAAAAATAAAAAGATTTTAGGTATGTTGTGTTCATGCATGCGCCATCATTCGAATCAGAGACATGCAGAGAGTTTCTTTTTGCAATCTATCAGTCTCAGATAGGCTCACCTTTTTTTAGTCATGTTAAAAGAGAAATTGTCCCTTCCTTCAATTTTTCTTTTATTTTCAGTTATCTCTGTATGTTTGGCATCTTGACTTTACTCACCTTTATAACAAAGATATAGCATGCATAATTTTCTTGAGTAGGTTACCAGCACCCTCTCAAACCATTTTCAAAGCTGCTGATGTTGAACTACTGGCATACATAAATAGTAAATAAATAATAAGTTATCAGTAGTTGTTAAAGTTTTGTACAAGTTCTTATATTATTTATAATTCCAATGCATTTATTGACCTCAGTATTGTTATTAATAAATATGGCGAGGGGGCACTCGAGCCCTCAAAGCCCCCCTCTTCGTGTGCCTGATTCAACCAAATGCACAGCTTTGAAGGCCATCAAAGAAAAATGCTGATAATGAGCACGGGCCAGTTATGTCTTTCGGAATTTAATCTGATTTGGTGTTTCTGATTGAACCAGCAGTGATTCAAAGTATCGTCAGGTGCGGTCCTCAGAGAAGTGGTCTTTTGTGATGGCTGACGCACATTTGTGCTTTTTATACCCAACTCATTTTTATGCTGTATTCATTTGTTGCCAATGAAAGGTGCTTACAATTGTTTGTTCCTCATTGAGAACCTCAACAATACCACAAATCAATCCCTATTACTTTATGAAAAGTCAAAGTTAAATTGCATTTCTTGCCGGAAATTATTGTTCAAGTGATTGTTTTTCTACCGTTTATTTCAAGAGCCGTTACTGTGATTTAGTAGGAAGTTCAGTTTGATTAGATTGATTATTGTTTAATTTAGTTTTACATGACCTCATCGGGGGACTGAGAGGTTTCTAACTATGGAACCGTGAGTCAGTGGGTTTTGTACCTCAATCTTTGCATCAGTGTTTAGGTGCTTACAATAATATGTCAGTGGTTATGAGTGTCATGCTTTGGTCAAGTTCCAGGTCGCTCAAAGAGAACTTGTCATAGAAAGTTGCCTAACGGTACTTTTAAAGGCCAATTCACACCGCACAGACAAACACCAACAAACTAGTTTGGATCAGTGTGTTACCCGTTTTCACCCAGATGACAGCAAGCACTGCTTCACCCACAGCCTCTTTCTTTTTATTCACCGTCTTTTCAAGCGAACGATGACACACAAAGACATTTTTCCCGGTCTGTGTTTGTTGGTGCAGTGTGAACACGGATTCCAAATCCAATGAATAACTTGAGGCAAATTGTTTGTTGGAGTTTGTTGCCGTTTGTCTATGCTGTGTGAACTGGCCTTAAGTTGTAATCATGTTTTCAATTTCAGTTTGATCTGGTGGTTCAGATATAAGTGAAAAAAATGTAGTTAAACATAAATGAGAAAATTAGGGCTGCAAACTGAAACTAGATTCTAAAATTTGTGAAGCTACGGCATCTAGAAAAAGAAAACTTTAATTGTCAAAAGAGCCGGTTAAAAGTTTAAAAAGGAAAAATGTCTTTAAGCACAAGAAGATACAAAAAATAACTCAGTGTTTGAATTTAGTGTTTACATTTTTTTTTTATCGGATCATCGAGGTTTTCAACAGGTAGTGCAACAATATGTTGGCTTTCTCAATCCAGCATAATTAACACCTTCAGCAGAAAATGCACTTGAATTTAGTTTGTTTGAAATTAAATGAATGTGGTTTATATTTAATTGATATTTAGATAACATTCTTATTATGACTATTCTTCTCGATGTGTTTTGTAATTCTCAACCTCACTGCAGTGTACATCAAGTCAATAATATTTGTTTTGATGCTGTTTTCTGTAGTAATTAACAAAGTTTTGATGGGCTGCATCATGTAGATCACTCATTTGACTTCTTTTATGTTCAGGATGTGGCATCCACCCTTAACCACCTATACTGCTGCTACCACAGGAACAGGAAAGATTTGAGCGCTTCCTCGAAGTGCTTTCTCATTTGGCATTCATAATTACATTCTCGGCTTGTTTTCTCTTTCCGCAAGCCGCCGGAACATGCCTGGCTTACGACCACTGCGTCTAGACTGTGTGCTTTGCAGCAACAAAACTGTGATTTTATTTATTTGTTTATTTTTTCTTAACAATGGAGGATTGGCTGATTGTTTAATCCCATATTCTGTAATAAAATGTTTTTTTTTTATTATGGATGAAAAGGCCTTTGGAGAATAACAAATATCAATAATGTAAAACTATTATGAATGTGATGTAAAACCTAAACCAAACTGCTTTTCCAACCTCAATTCCTTCATGCCACAACCACAGGACAACCACATTTGGGATGTGGCATTCTTTATGACAAAAAAACAGTGCATGCCACATGCATAGCTAGTATCTTAGCCTGGTCTGGCCGGTCTGGTTTTTGAGTGGTTTTGGGGACAACTTCAGCTGATCATTCTCAGAGTCCAGCTATAAAAACCAGACAAGGAGGCCAGCCTAATCCAACTAAAACCATGTTAGGTTACTAAGTGGTTTTTTTCAACAGGCTTCTTAGTAGGTTATTTCAGGTGACACAGACAAAGGTCATCTGGTTAAATTATTGTAACTCAAATTGTGCATAATCTCTGTTCAAGATTATAACATATAAAAATATTGCACAATGTGTGATGAGAAAATCAAGCCACTGAGGAGAGATTAAAAATAGAATAGTAAACATTAAACAATATTTAATGTTTATGTAACTGCATGATTTCTTTTAAGGTTTGAATATAAAAAGTCAGGTTAATTATCATTTATTGGATCACACTTCATTTTGTAAGCTTGCAAGAGTGTAGTAAGATTGAAATAAGTAACTTTGCAGTAGATTGCAGATCATTTTTGAAAATGCAGCATCTTTCCTAAAATATGTTTGTTTGCATGCTTCTACAGTGTTAACATGGTCGGTTGAGACTCGTTTCTGGCAGACCTTCTGCATGGTCATCAGTGATCTGCAACGCTGTCAGGTACCATCAAGGCAAAGCATGTGCCATGTGACAAATTAGGGCAGCTTGCCAAAAGCTAATTGACTCTGATCTGCACTAATTGCAAACGTGAATCCTATAACGGAGCTTTGGGGAAGAGCCACCGGCACAGATGAAAGCGCCCGGCTTTGCTGTGTCAAGGGGCCGATGACCAGTAATCGGTGTGTCCGGTGACCCGGGATGAGCAAGGCAGGGCTGTAGCTGTGTATTTCCTGCCAGACCTGGTCCACTGATGTTCTTCGACCCAGACCTTTCCGACACCGCTGTGTCCTTTACACTGACCTAATAAGGCGGTCAACTGAGTGGTTTTGCCTTGTGTCCTTTGAGCTGATAAAGTTCATAGGAAATGGTTAAGTTAATGAAAAGTGCATTTTTTAGACCAATTTTAAAAAAAAAATATTTTGATATGAGGTTATTAACATTGCATGCATAGTTATAAAAACAAATCCACACCACAGCTATTTACACATTTCAGAGGTGTTTCATGCCATGTTATTTTTAGTTACCTTTTCATATATATTATATATTCACATTATTCATTCAATATCATGTTCATTTTCGCCGTTCTGGGGTATGAACCCCGAAAAAAAGTTCATAGTTATTGATCATCCTGGAAAAGGTGTACGCCTATGCGTTAAAAATCATTGCAACATAAAAACATCTCTGAAAAATGTTTTTGCCTTTTAAGGCTTAATGAAATGTCATTGAATTCCTCATCTGTCTCTAAGTTAAGTCTCCCCTCTGCTCCAAGACGTCATATGGGAATTAATTGAGACTAGTGTTCATGGCAAACAGATGCCAGCTCACCTACATTCAGCACTTGTGACCAGACACTCATGAAAGGATTAGTCCTCACTCTTCTAACAACATGGCCTATATTTTAGGTAAGGTCGAATCAAGGAACTTTCACATACGTGACTGCATACAACAACTCAAGTCGACTTATTCTAGGACTTAGAGTCTGATCTTGGCCCGTAAATCCAGGTCATCAATCTCTGGTGTTATTTAGCTGGTGTGTCAACAAAAGTATCATCCGCATGAGGTAACTGCCAAGTTATAACATACTTTGTGCTGTTAAAGGGATAGTTTACCCAAAAATATGCAAGATGCAAACCATCTTGTCCCCTGCAAGATGGAGAGGACTTTTTGTTCAGTAAAGATGATTTTTAAAAAGATGATATTGTTTGCTGGTGTGGACGCTAATATAGTTACCTTTATAGTTACCGTACTTGATGTGAATGGGGCTTTAGGTTTGTTCCAATCTGAATATTCTCAATATTAGGACGATTGGCAAGATTGTGATATCAAGATAGTGATGTAATATTTTGTACGCTTATGTGCTGCTATATAAGTGAAAATTTCACGAGCAAAAAGGTATCTATTGTCAATACAGTAGCAATGTATAAAGCACAGTGAACATACAAGTCATTTGTAATCGAAACTTTTTTTTTGGCAGCTGTTTAACCAAACTAAATCCATTGGAAAAAATCTGCATAGGGAAATCTTTAACCTTCACACAGTAGACCGATGTAGAAGTGACTGAATTTCAGATATTGGTTTGTTTGATATTTTTTCACGTCTTTCAACATGAGTGTTTTTAAGACTGTGTTAAATCCCGCTATGTGTCATGCTGTACATGGGTGATGGATAACGTTTTTCTTGCATTGTTCTTTTTTTCAAACATTTAAGTAAATAAATAAACACGACAGTCAAACTTTAGACAGCTCGCATGAGTTCTAGTTGCATGGGTGGTTCGACTACAGTATTGCTAAGATTGACTAGGGTAACATTAAAAGGGTTAACTGTGAAGGTGTAATGAATGCTCAAATTCTTGGCAAGGCCCTTTTTTCGTAGGTGCAGCTACATGAACATGTAAACTGTCTGAGTTTTGTAGACATGGCCGCAGGGCAGAAGGAATTACACTGTCATGCAGAGGATATAGAGGTGCTGTGATATTCAAGTCTGTCACATATTTGAATAGCTTCCAGTTGGAAATAGGTATGCTATGTTTGGGATTGAGAAGGTAATCACCTCATAGAAAACACAGAGCTGTAATATAAACAATCTGATTTCTGGAAAATGCCTTTAACAGGCTACATGGATTTTTACGCTTTCATGAATAGTTGCTTAACTGATTGACTGCTGAAGGACAGACTATGTACCTGTCCAGCAGTCGAGGTTCAAAGGTGCTCACTGAGCAAACGTCTTGGTAGAAGTTTTAAGACACACACAAAAAAATAAAAGTCAACTGAAATAAAGGAAGCTCTGCATAATGCTAGCATAACTGAGCAAAATAACTATTCATTTTAATGTGCTGGATATTCATATCCTTAAAGGAATAGTTCACCCAAAAATGACAATTATGGCTTATTTTACTTTTTTTCCGAGAACTCCGAGTTCTGGCTTCTTGGCTGACCTATGAGTCAAAATATGATGCAACTTATGTCACACAGAAACGTCTCACGGAAAAAAAAAAAAGTCATCTATTTATGTCATAATTTGAAAACTATAAATATTTTTGTTACAAAAACCCATCGATCTTCAGAAGACATGTGATAACCCCTCGAAGGCGTATAGGTTAGTTTCACAACAGATATATCCAGCTTCAAAATAATGTCCGCTATCTACCAGCATTATCAAGCTTAGAAGAAAAACTCAAACTGTGTTCGTCTGAAAGTCATATACACCTAGGATGGCTTGGGGGTGAGTAAAATATGCCATAATTTTCATGTTTGGGTGAACTGCTCCTTTAATATCAACTTCACACGAAAAAAACTAGCAATCTTTGTGAACAATAACATTCACCAGTAGGGGCAAAAAGGTCCATGGTAACCCCTTGTTGTGCACCAAGTCAGTCAAACCATTTTCTATTTATAGTCTTGAAGATGTGGAGGAATGCAGATTACTCCAACGTGAGAAGATAATACTTCAGTGCCAGTGAAAATGAATGATTGTGGCAGGTGGGACACATTCACTGCAAAGATAACTAGATAAGAGAGGATGCAGCAGTTTCTGTTCTTAGGCTCTGTTTGTTTGCTTCTCTTTGCCCATCTTTTGTCACCCTACACTCTTTAGGCTTCACACTCCCCTGTCTTTCTGCGGCCTTTTAGGACTGTTATCTCTGCTTTGATGAAAAACTCCATGTCTCCTACGGGAGACAGGAGACACGGAGAAGGTCCTGACTGCTGTTCAGAGGGAATTAGAAACCTCTGACCTCGTCTAAATGCTCATTTTCATAATGGGTTTTTCATGAGTGGCAAAAGGGTAATGTATGTGTTGTGTGAGATTTTGGCGGATCATTGAAGTCAAAGAGTCTGTGTATGTGTTGTCAACGCCTCATTGCCCAGCACCCCTCTCTTTCCTTTTAGAAATTGGCAGACAGAAGGTGTATGAAGAGCCATCTATTAGAAAACATCCCGTTAAGATCCCCGATTGCTTTTATATCAAGTGAAAGAGAACTTTAAGAAGTAAAGGCAAGACAGAATTTGAATAAAACTTGACTGCCTATAAAGTAGAACCTCATTTTTTTGGAGACCATTGATCATGGATAGGAATTAAATGAAAAACATAAGAATTTTTAACAAAAGTTCTGTAGCTGTTAAAAATTCGCCAAATGCAGCAGATTTTGGATCATCCAGCGGATTTTGCTGACAATTAAACTGTGATGTTAAATTGAGCATATGCTACCAGCATTATAACAATACAAAAAATCTTATGATAGAAATGTAATACTTTCTAACAATGCCAATTCTAAGTAAAAACATTTAATTAAAAACCAGGATGGATGTGAGAAAGTAATATTATTATTAGTATTAATATTATTGTTAGTATACATTAATTTTTCCAACCACTTTGGTGGCACTTTCCTTATTCTCAACCCCCCACTCCATTTTTTTTTTTTTTTGGACTCAGACACTATTATGTTTAAGAATCTATGGCCCTTAGCTGTGAAAACAGAGCCTGGGAGGACTGACAGAGAGGCATGGAATGCTTCAGGCGAGTAGAGAGCATTAAAAGTATGTCATCTTTGTTGTCTGGTACATTACCTCTGAATGAGGCCCATGGGAGTCTGGGGGCACACAGAGGATGCACTCTGGCCTCAGGGACACAAAAGGCCGACATGGTCCTCCACTTCTGTACTCGCACACTCAGTGTCTTCACCTCTGTTTTTAGTTGCTCTCTTTCTCACCAAAGCACAGAGCAAACTTTACTTATGTAGGCAACTTGAACTTCCTGACTCCTGTCTTATATGTTAGGGGTGATGAAGTAATTACATCCTTATGAGGGGGTCTGCTTTCCTTAAATGTGTTCACGCTTGTCTTGTGGGGTTGTGGAGTTTTTTCAGTGTCAAACTGAATTCATTGCCTTTAGTTGCAATTTTATCCCTACACAAGTATGTGCATGGTTTTATAACAAAATAAACAAATAAATATATTTATTAGTTGTAATAAATATATAATCAATTAAAAAAAAAGACATTTATTTTTAAAATAAATCTGATCACCAATTTGATTGATCAAAAATATAGTAGTAACATGTAATATTTTAAATGTAATTTTTTGGTCTAATGGTAAAGTGGAATTTTTAGCACCCATTACTATTTTTTTTTGTGTCATGTGATCATTTCGAAATCATATTTCATATTTCATCCATGTTGAAAACAGTTATGCGGCCTAATTTTTTTAAAATTCTAAAATAGATTAACAGTGATTTCAAGAATCTTTTGGAACTTTATAAATGTAAATTAATGTCACTACCCATCAATTTTATGTATCTTTACTGAATAAAATGTAAAAATAAAAAAAATACAGTGAATGTGAATGTGTAATTTTATATTTTGTATTTATTCTGAAGTGACCCATCCCTAAATAGTATTAATATAATAATATAATTGATATTAATTTAAACTATGGAGCATTTCCTTAGCTTTTGATTATTCATTATACTTTTTTATACGTTACGCTTGCTGCTTTTATATTTACACATTAGGTAACACACCTTAGTTAAGGATTACCCAAAACTCTGCCCCAGGCTTATGAGGATTTGAGAGAAACACCGACATTAAAATTGATACATGATTTCAGTCTATAAACACTAATCACTATCCTGTTTAGGTGGTCTATTTTTCTTACACGTTTGTCCCCTTTCTCTTACTTTGCTGGATTTTTTTAATGGCATTTGTATAATTATCCTCGGCTAGTTTGATCCAGTAAAACTAAACAGGAAGACAAATCTCTCCCCCTCAACACCCCCGACCTCTTGAGGTTGTCATCAGTACAAGAGCAATGTAATACACCCTAGTAATGGCTTGGCCCCTTTCTCAAGTGTTGTCGAAGCAAGGCAGTCTGTCACCCTCTTAGTAACCCCTTAAGTTCCTGCTCATGTCAGTGAGTAAACATTGAGATGCACTGGCAACGTGATCTGAGCACTTCACTCCCAGAATTAAGCCACAGCGTTCTAGAGTGGCATTGCCCAAGAAATGTGTCTGGGCTTGTCCTGACGACTAGACTTTTCCATGTTGGAAACATCCTCTAGAAAGTCAGACGCTGCTTTATAAAAGGGCCATGTTTCAGCATCAGACTCAACACTCCTTTTGGCTTTGGGACGAATGTATGTGATAATCCTTTAAGCATAGTAGACCCATAACGGTACTGCATTACATAAACGTATATTTTTATTTTATACTGACAACATCTGTAGAATATAGAATAGTAATTTCATGGCGTTTAATCAGTTACATAAAATACATATTCAATGCCATCACGCTTGCAGAAGTGGTAGAGTAGGGGTTAAGTGAGTAGAAATAGCTTCCTAATGTAATGACTTCCTAAATATGTGCATACAGTAATAATCTCACATTGTAAATTCTGTCATTATGATGATATTATGCATTTGAGCATTTGTACAAAAACTGGATTCCTTCAGTGAAGCTAGTGGAGTTTCGGAACGAAGTTTGATGTGATGAGGGCCTCTTGGCAAGACTGCATGAAAAAATGAGTCCAATATGTTCTTTATGAGGGATTTTCAGAGATGGTTATTGTCTCTGAAGCAGAACCCCTTCTGGCATTTACACAGGATGGTGCATGTGTCAGCGGCCTATGGAGAGTCAAAAGGCTCTTGAGGAGAGGGAGTTCTGACGTATCACAGGGTTTACTATGGATGTGTCTGTTCATGGCTGGAGAGCCAGTCACATATACTATGTAACACAATGCATGTATTGAAGTGTATAATGTATTGTGAACTAGTCGGGCTTAAATATAATGCTAAAATTAATTCAATGATTCTGAAGGTTAGTTATCAGTGTTTAAGGAGATAAAGGTTAAAGCATCTGCTTTCTAGGTAGAACAATCGCTGGCATGATTTGGTGATATTGCAGTGGTTAACACTAACATTTGAAATAGAGGAAAATAACGGTACCTGTATTCATAAAGAATTTTTTTGGTGTGGGTCTTTGGGTTCAGTACACATATGTGCTGAACAAATCTTTGTTTGATGTTGTGCAACAGACCCCTTCCTCATCTATTACACACTTAATTGCTCCTGAAAAAACTGGAAAAACTTAATTAAAACAACTTCTCAAACAAACAAAATCTCACACAGCATTTTTATTTCCCCTCAGACAAGTTATCATTGTCTACTTTTCTCTGCATAATTCAGTGATATGGAACAACAAATATATTATGTTTCAAAAAAATCTTTATTTTATAAAAATAGGTATAATAAAATCTATATTTTTAATTACTGTGAATTCCTTTATTATAAGATCCCTATAACTGCTAAAGAGTATATACTAACCAGTTAATTAAACCAGTTAAATTAATGGTGTGATTAAATTATAGATAATAAATGTAATAATTTTTGTATTAAGAAATTGTGTAGGGCCACATTGTAGCGTAAATGTAAACATTTTTGAAATTCGTTATATAATCAGATTGAATGGAAGGAGGTTTGGAAACTACCTAATAAATGCTGTATCACCAGTAAAATTAAAGAAGTTACATATAAAGTTATTCATTTGATTTACCCAGGTAGACATGAAGACATGGAAAAGACATGTATCTTTTGTAGAGGAAGAATCCATGAAACATTTATTTTATGATTGTATATTTATCCAGGGAATATCTAATATTACAATTTGTAAAATTGAAGATTTGATTCTTTGGTAGAGACATATTTTTGATGTATAAGAATGAGAGTTTGGAGCACAATTTGGTGATTAATTTAATACTTATGTATGGGAAATACCATATTCACAAACAAAATAGTCTAATAATAAACCTAATATTGCATTATTTAAAATTGAATTACACTGAAGACTTAAAAGATCTGAGGAACAGAAAAGCAAGAAGAATGTATAGACTTTTTTAATTCTTTTGTAAATGTTTTGTAAGTTATTACTGTAGATTTTTTGTTTTGGTTTTTTGTTTGTTTTTTTCGCCAATTTTTGGGGGGTGTCTACAGCTTGTTATTTGCTAAAATTAAGTTTAAAAAATTATTATTATTATATTTACTTGACTGATGCCTTGATTATTTAATGTATGTTTAAAGAAATCTTTTATAAAAGAAGTCTTAACAACGACTGTGTAAATTATTATATTTCCACAAGAAATATAAGTTGTATAATTTAAAAGTTAATTTAAAAAAAAATGTCATGTTTGCATAAAATTGTTTTTTTTAGGTGTTGATTATTATAGGCAAGTTAAGTAAATAAATAAATTGTAACTTAATTAGCCTTATATTAATGTTAAAGCAATTTGTTCAGTAAACCATTGTTTTTTTTTTTCGTTTTTTTAAAGCTATTTGTTTTGTTTCTTTAATCCTGCTGCACCAAAACCAAACCATACTGTGACGTCAAATCCAAGGTAAATACACCCTTTTAAAACTGCATCAGCCACAGCTGTCCAAAAAACAGCGGATAATACCATACAGCCTTATCTTTAGATGTGGTATTTTTATTACCCAGATCCAACTAGGTTAACTTTGAAAAATCATCACCTGCAAATCAAGACAAATTTTTGTTTAATGTAAGGATCTATCTTTCGTCTCCTCTACACAATGTGTTGTCTAGGACATTGTTCGCATCCTTAAGGGAGTTGTGGGAGCATATTGTCTTTTGCTTCAGTGACAGCTTTTTCAATGATGTAGCCACATCCTTTTAAAAGTAATGGTATCCTGCGCTTTGAAACCTTTCCACTATAAATGTCTCTAATCCATCAAGACTGAGGTTTATCTCATTTCTTTCTCTGAAAGAGTGTTGGTTGAAAAGCTAATACATCAACCTACCTCTGCGCGGTTACGTCAATGCAGGCTATCCAAAGCAGATGGCAGTAAACAGGCACTATCTGTAAGCCTGGCTCTAGGCGCATGCTTGATTACATGGTTGAATCTGACGAGTCCTTTAGTAAGACAAATAGATGCCTGTGGGCCCACACCTGAATTCCTGTACTACACACATACCTGAGTTATGTATTGTAGAACAACGTATTGAAGGTTTATGCTTCAGTTCATTTGTGGACATCTGAAACTCTTGAGCTGAAGATGCTTCTTGCTTTAGCATGTGATGGCAAACGAACCTATTGCTTTGCTTTCTGAGTCCTGGCTCCTGCTCCTGGATCGCTCGGAGCAGGGTTTCTCTCGCTAGGGAAATGGACGTCCAAAAGTGATTACAAATGAGGGCAAGTCTGTGTTGCTCTGCTTTCATTTGGCGTTTCGGTTTGTTTGTTGCTTGATGGTTTGGTGTCTTTTAACCGTTTCGCGGCGGGCCAGTTTTGTCTTAAATGTAAGTTATTCAATATTATCTTCATATTTATCAAACTGTTGTATAGATTGATATCACACTCAATGATATGTGAGTTTACTTTTTCAAAAGGATATAATGAAAAACCTGCTGCTTTATATGAAATAGGCAACTTTGTGACCATGTCTTACTGCTGTCAAATTAAAAACAAATGGTAGCCGTTTTTAAACGACAGCATAGATGCCGCAGTTGTGAACAAAGTGTGGCTATGTATATGGACTCATTAAGGTTTGTCAGAGATTTCTGTCTCTATTGTGTAATTTATATTCATTAACTTTTCAGTTGTGTTTGTTTGGGTATGTTCAGCATGACATTAGCCACATAAGTTAATGTAAGTAGCCACAAATAATAATAATCATACAATCATTTTCCAGTGTTCCTAATTTTATAATGACTCACAATTTACTCATTAAAGGAAGGAAGGAAGGAAGGAAGAAAGAAATGTCTTGAGCTAAATACAGGGTTATTAGCTGAGTAGCTCACTATAGGGTCTTAAATTTCATGTGGATTTAAAAATAAATAAATAAATGTTAATGATTGTTAGACTCAAAGAGTTGGTCCTTTAGCATGGGCTTTATTTTATTTTACTTTTTTTCTGTTGAACAGAGGAACAGAGCCTCATCTCTTCTTGTCAGTCAAGACTTGTTCAAGAAGAGTTTCTCATTTCACTCAACACGATTGAAAACTTTAGAATCACTAACTTCTTCCTTATTAATCTCCTAACTTTTTAATTTTATTTTATATTATCACAGATTTTTTATAATAACACAAGACATGCAGTAATAACTATACTACAATACATGTTGACTTTAAAGTCTAACTAAAACACCTGAAAATCCTCGTGGGATAACTGCCACTTATGCAATGTTCTTGGAAGTCTCTTTTTCAAAGTACATGAACTAGCATCATAAGTTTACTTAAAGTCATAGTTTTCTGATGGCAATGCTTTGGAGTCATACTGTAATTTTGTCTTTTGTCTGGCTTTTGATGATGCAAAAAATGAAGCAGATATATAGTGTATGTCATCATGCTTCATCTTATATAAAAAAGAAAGGAAAAAGAAGAACATTTTACAAAGTTTAAGATGCTCGTTTTTCTTGTTTTTGTTTGTGTAAGTGTTTTCTTCTTGTTCAGAGCTATTGTTAAATATTTTTTTATAATAATTGTTTACAAAACAGTTTTTCATTAATTATGAAGCTGAAATGTAAATATTAAATAATACAGAAACTTAAACAAAATTAGAAATGATTCCTAAGTAACCAACTGAAATTAACCAAACTATTAAAAACTAAAATAAAAATAATAAAAAAGAAAGCCAATCCAAACTACAAAATAAATAATAATAGCACGTAAAAAAAAAAATAGTAAAATATCTCCTGGTGTCCTGGAGCTGTTATCTGAGGCACGTTTGAAGAACATCCAGTTCTTTGTGACGCTTGTCTACCCAAGGGGTCAAGTTTTGGCCGATTTGCCCGCTGGTAGATGCCATATCTGTACCATCTGTTTCATACTAGAATACGTTTTAACTTGTGGATGACACCCTGAAGTGTATTCTTTCTTTGATTTGGTTATAGTCTGAAAAGAAAAAGAAAAGTGTGAAAAGCATGGAGCGTTTTGATCTGAATACCGTATTTGACCACATGTTGCAAGTTTCTGTTGCTTGGCCGAGTTTGAATCGTACCAAGTGACATTAGCTGAAACTGTATGTCTGTACCCAGACAGGCCACCCAGACACAAAGCTGACGTCCACCAGCAGAACTGTGTGTGTTTCAGATGATGTGGCCAGATTAGATTAGAATGGATTTAATCAGCAGGCAGCGCTCAGCGAAGAAGCCCAGCTCCGCGCTCTTATGTTTCCGAGAGCCAAGGACTGTTGAAATAGACAATAATGTGTTCACTTTTATCCATTTAGCATTTTCAAATTTGTTCTTTGTTCAATGTGTGCTTTGTGTTTTGTTCAGGCTGCCCATAACACATGCTTTCTGGGGCAGAGCATATATATATTCCAGGTGCTCTCACTCAAAGGAAAGTTGAGTTTCCTTTCCACAATAGTTCTTGTAATATTATACATCCTGGTAATTGTCTGTTTTTCAGAAAATTTAAGATGTTGTGACCGCTTGTAATTCAGGCACAGTGCAAGCAATACAAGGGGACTGAAGGCTGCTATTGTGCAATAAAGGATGTTCTGACATTGTACCCTGCAGGCCAATTATTTGATAAAGCTAACCAACATATCACTCAGCTACACCTTTGGAGGCAGCGTTTCAGAGAAGTCATGCTATTGATGCCAGTATCGTTGTGTCTCCATCCTCCTTTCTCTCTTTCTAATCACTGTAACTAGGCCACAGAACACTTTGTAACCCTTCCTGCAATTAAAAGCGTCTCAACATGTCCAACAAAAGCCAAAAGTCTTGGAAAGACTATTTAGATCAAATTAGTTTTCTCAAAGATAAAATCAGACATTTAACAGTGTTTTTTTTTTAGTGCGCTGTCTAGAGCTGTCTTGCTTTATGCACATTTAGGTGATATAAACTACTTGTGTACTCCTCGTGGCTTCTGCTACACTCACGTAATTGAGATGATTGTCCTTCAACTAAGCATTTTCTCTTTTATCCTGTAACAGACATGTTTTCTGTTGTCTGCCATACACTTTAGTGTAGGGTTACCTGTAATTGGAATCGCTTTTTCTCTGGGGCATATATAATGTTCATTTTTTTTAGTCTGTAAGAAAAAAGCTACTTTAAGGACCGCAGATGATGTTACCGCCAGGATGTTGTCTTCATATGCTGAGCACAGTATTATCTAGCAGTGGCGTGAGTTTCGTTTGAACATCGGGGGGAGACATGTCTGAGTACCACAATGCTCATTTTTGGTTTCATTTCTGTTACTGTAGATGTCTGTGTTTGTCACGTGAACCGTTTATGAGTTGACTTTTACTTCATGAAAATGTTCAATAATGAAATCATTTTTTTGCCAATGTTTTTATTTGCTCGTCACATTAGTATGCTGTTTATATAGATTCTATAAATTAGTTCCCCCCTAAAATAAATATGTATTTACTCGTGCTTTTGTTGTTATAAACAATATTATAAAATGAAATTATCTAAAAAAAAAAAAAACAACAGATACTCTCTTAAAAAATTTTGATTAATTGGAATGTACAATAAAAAAACATGACTTCTGAAAATTGTTATTATTTTTAAATTGTCCAAAACTTTTTTTTACTTCTAAACATGTGGAGTTATCTTCTTTTGCCAAAAAATTACTATTGAAGTTGTCAACTTTTGCTGTAATACAAACTTTTAAATAATGTGTGGAGCTGCCCTCCTCTTTATTGTCACCATCACCCCGTCCTTTATTCGCCGCTTCTTCACCAGGCTCCGGACGGGAGTGGGTGTGTTCGAAGGAGGGGCGGGTATTGTTCAGGTCTGGCGCGTGTGACGAGGCGCACCTGAAGGGATTAGCCTTGTCACCGTCGCCGTTAAATACCTGACCCGCGTCTTCCTCGGAGAAATGCATGCACGCTGGTGTCCTCGTGGGTCCAGGAAGGGTGCGTGATGGACCTCACCCCGCCGTCCGAGAATTTGGGACTCCGTAGTCCATGAGCACACATCATCCCACTCTGCCGCGCGGAGCAAAGAAACTGTCTACATTTTGCCCCTTACCTGGATCCCCTGGAACACGGCCTACCTTCAAACTTTTAACACTTTATTTTGTATTATTATTATTTTGTTAATAATAAAAAGCCTCTCCGAGGCCTGACGCCACGCCCACTGTGTCTGTCGTTGGCTCCTCCCGTCACAATACGTTTAGTTAACTTAAATTTAGTAAGCTAATTTAAAGATTTTACTTATTATTATTCAATCAAATCAACTCAACTACATTTTGAATGATATTACTCGTAGTGCACAATAAAAAAGTGTTCATACATATGGTTAGTTGACGTATCAATGTGTCCTATGGTGTGACAAAAAAATAAAAACATTGATAAATCTCAAATTTATTTTAAATCAGTCAAAAGTGAGAGTAAAGACTTACCCATTGTTACAGAAAGTCAAATAATTTCTGCTGCTAACTTTCTAATGAATGATGAAACAATACATATTTCATGATTTCCTTCAAAATATTAAGGAGCACTTTACTGATGTCAACATAGTTAATAATAAGAGCAGCAAATTTCTGAAGGATCACTTTTGCCAGGTATGATATGTAGAAAATATTAATTTAGAAATAAGTTATTTTAAATCATCATTATATTTTATAATATTTGAATTTAAATGTTTGGTTTTTTTTGCTGAATTAAGTGCATTGAATAAAATACATTTTAATATATCATATCTTCTAAAAACAAGTCAACAATTGCACATATTTCTTTTTTAAAAGTAAAACAAAATGCAGTTGTGAGATCAGAATGAAGCTCTCATTAGAGATGCTTGCTAATCAAGCTCTTACTTTGCTCTAAATAAACCGGCTGCACATCTGAAGAGACTGTTATTCTGAAAATCCGCTGGCATTGATATGGTTTTTGCAGCAGGGGGGTTAAATCCTGTTTTCCCTGCTTTTAACACATTCATATACACTCAGTGGGGAACATTCAGTGCTACGTGCATCCGGGCCTCAGGGTTTTTTCCTCTCTTTCCCAGCAACCGAAAAGTTCCTTATTTGAGTCTCAATGATGATCTTCAGGACGGGAAAGACCTTTTTGAAACCAACGCAGCCAAATCAAATGGTTTGTTGAAATCTGTGTCACCCTGACCTCCAGCTCTCGCAGGTTATCCTTTTCTCATCCCAGGCCTGTGTAAACAGACCCTTTTGAGTGGCCATTTTCAGCAAGTGTGACCACAATGGCCATATAAAGGGTGCTTCCTAAACTTTTTGCACTCTCTAATGGTGACAGTGATAAATGAATTGAGCCTCCTGTTGATTATATATGTAGTCGCTTACGCAAGGGGTTTTTACAGACCTAGTGACCCCACCCTCCACCAGTGTTTTAAAAAATAGATTAAACATTAAATTAAGACTAACATTAAATATATAATGTAATAGATCATTTTTGGGAGCACTACACCTTTTTTGTTCATTATCATTGTATTGCAATATTCAGGGTAAAAAAATATTATAATCATTTAAAATATTTGAATGCATTTTATAATGCAGTTTATTTAATGCAGTTGCAAAGCTGAATTTTCAGCAGCCAATGCTGTAGTCTCCGGTGGAACAAGAACCTTGAGAAATCATTCTTATAAACCAAAGTTGAAAAGAAAAGCATTTACTTGAAATATTTTGTAAGTATCTTTATTGTCAATTTTTTTTTCTTCTCTCTCTCTCTCTCTCTCTTACTGACCCAAAACATTGTCTCCATTTTTGCATTTAATACATTCTCTAGTTATTGGTATTTTTAACTGCCAATCTGTCAGTTTTATTACAGGCGGATGCATGATAATAGCCTAACAATTACAAGTGTGGGGACAACTTGTTCATAGACTGGTTGTTGTTTAGTAATATGTTTCCGTTAGCACACTGTGAACCTTCAAGTCTTGTAGTGTGTGAGGCGATGGTGTTCGCTTACTCATTGTACACACAGAATCCAAAAAAGCAATCAATGTTCCATCACTCGTCTCACACATGGCGTGTGTCAGTGTCGGTTGTGACGCTAGTGGGACTCTATGGGTGGGAGGGACGTGTTGGACATCAGGCAGGTAGGGAACTGAAAATGCTGTCCCAACACTAGCTTGGATAGTTCACCCAAAAATTTTAATTCTGTCATTAATTACTCAGCCTCATTTTTTCCAAACCTGTAAGACATCCGTTCATCTTTGGAACACAAATTAAGATCACTTTTATGAATTCTGAGAGCTCTCTGACCCTCCCAAGACAGTAATGTAACTATCACGATGAAGGTCCAGAAATGTATTAAACGAAGACACAGAACAGCATGCAATGTTTACGTTTAGTGCATACTTTTCCAAAATGGGTGACATGGAGAAGACGAATTGTTGATAATTGTTTTTATTTTCTTTGCACACAAAAAGTATTCTCATAGCTTTGTAAATTTACGGTTGAAGCCCTGATGTCACATGGATTATTTTAATAATGTTTTTACTATATTTCTGGACCATGATCATGGTAATTGTCTATGGAGTGTCAGACAGCTCTCAGAATTCATAAAAAAAAATCTTCATTTGTGTTTTTAAGATGAATAAACGACTTAAAGGTTTGGAACATGAGGGTGAGGAATTAATGACAATTTTCATTCATTCTTTAATACTTCCTTTAATAAAAGATTGATTCTTCTGTACTATTTAATTATGATAATATTTAGATTCATCAGACATAAAAAATTAAAATAATAATTAAATATTTTAATAATTGTAATACAAGTTTTATTATAAAATTTTGTTTTTATTATACATTTTCAAGAAAGTGTTCTAAACAAGAATACGCAGATCAGGAAATTACACAAGAAAACATCAGTAGTTGTTCATAATTGTTCAAAGTTTACTCTTGACCTAATTGATGAAGTTATATATGTGTCATGTGTTTCTTTTGGAAACAAAAGAAAAATGTAGCAAAATAAATATTAAATTAAAATATATATTAATTAAAAATGTGACTTGGAAGCTTATAGCAGTCGTAGAAAGGATTGATAATAGATTTCTTTACTTTAACCACTTCTCTCTTCCTTCTGCTCCATGCTTTTTATGCTTACTGACCTTCAAGATTTTGTAAATCTGGAGACCACACAAAAGTAATGCTTGACAAACAGAAACAAAACATTTGAAATAGCATTTTCTGCTATTTCTACAATCAGAAATGTTCTCAGAAGGTTTCATTGTGTAGACAATGCTTTTTGTCATGCAAGAAGAGAAGAGAAAAGAAGGGAGTAAACAAATCGCTTCTCAGAGGACTGCTCGGTTTGAAAGTGTTTCAGGGATGGTCCAAAGCATGGTGGGCTACAGTCGTTATCCTCTCCAGATTGTTTTGTTTGTACAGGCTGTTTTTCAGGGAAGCAAAGTGTTGTGATTTTGTAGGTGTCCTGGGAAGAGATGCTGGCCAGCTTTGATTCTCTATAAACAGTGAGATCGTGCAAATCACTGCTTCTGTTTAACACCAGCGACAACTTTTCTCATCTCGCTCTTGTTCTACGAGTACGCACATGATAGAGCCATGAAGAGTGCGTTGTGATTTTTATGAGGCCAGAATCGATAGAATTTAGTCAGCGCCGTTGTACTTTCAAAAAGCCGGAGCGTGCTGCCAGATTTCAAGTTATTCAGAGTAATTCAGCAGATGTGAGTATGCTGCGAGACTGCATCGAGCCGTGCGCTAAGATGAGCACACAGCCAAGCCGGTCTCTCTCTGTAATTAAGATATTTTCCAAAAAGGTATTTTGGCAGCCATTTTCGAATGAGGTCATTGTTCAATAATAAAAAATAAAAAACTCAAATAGGTCTGGCCTCAGCCAATGGAAATACGGGAAATAGTGCATTACGTAATCCAGTCAATCATGTCTACCATACCATTACCAAGAACACCACACCCATATTAAAAGCAACACGCTGTTTGCTGTCTCTGCCAAATGCCTATAAAAATTCGAAAAAAAAAGTGTTCCTGTGCCATTTTCCTTTGTAGTTTTGTCACATTCATAAGATGACCTTTTGTTGACTCTCAGAAGCTTGTGTCCACTTCAGAGTAAAAAAACAAAATTATAATATAATAATTAGAATTTCTCGTAATCTCACGTCTTATCTCACTATTCTGACTTTATCATATGTGTGACATAAATCTCACAATGTGCAATAAAGGTTCAAAAGAAAATCCTAAATCTCTAAAATCTCTATATTAGAAAAAAAAGACTTTACATACTTTTGAGATTGTAATTTTTTTAATCAAATGTTAACACGCTCATGTTCAGATCTGCCCACTGTATATCCAATTAACAAATTTTTTTTTTTTCAATTTTCCAAAAGATCTGTCCCTACTTCAGTGTTCTTATATTTCTTGTAATTATATCTCTCGATGTGATTTTCTGAATCTTTAGTTCAACGTTATCTCATTGTTGTCTGGTTTATTTGTTCTGAAGTGGAAACAAGTTTCCACAGAAAGGAGATTAAGCACCAGGTTGGAAAGTTGTAAATGATGAGAGATTTGTATACACACACTGAAGATAATGAAACTCCACAAACAGTTGTACTATGATTTTCAGATCAGATTTAACAGAGGCTCATGCGGCTGTACTGCGTCCACTGTTACTGTTCATGCATTTCCTTCTCATTATCATTGAAGTTATACAAGATGCCGTAAAGAGCTAGGAAAAACTGGTCTTTCAACTGTTTAACTGTATATCATTTGTGTAAATTAGTACATTCAACAGAGCAAAAAGGCTGAGCTTGGTGAATTAATGAACGCACAGCTAACCCAAAAATGAAAATTCCGTAATCATTTATCTTATGTCCTTTCAAACCAATGAGAAGTACACTGATTTTTGACACCGTTTGGACAAAAAAAGTTGAAGCGTGCTTTAAAATATCTTCATTTATGTCCTATAGATTAAAGAAAGTCATACAGGTTTGGAATGACATGAGGGTTCATGCTTTTAGGCAAACTATGCTTTAACGGTTGTCACCACTATACATTCTTAACAAAAGATATTTTAATCACTCCACAGAATGAAGTCTTTACAGTTAATTTTCTTTAAGGTTTAATCAGCTTCTTGGTTCCTGTACCTCTTTATTGGATGCATTTATGAGTATGTTGAAATGCACATTCAAGAGCAAATTTCCTGTTTTAGCCACTTCAGATGTTTGTATGTTTTAATAAGGTGTTAGACTCTTAAATGGGTAAGGTCTATTACTAACATGACTGCATGTAGTCTAAGCTGCCGCAGAACTGTTTGATGTCTTTTATGGGAATGTATGTGGCGGCTCAGCATAACAATTATTTTGCCATATTCAATGAATGAATTTGATAGATTTCCCAATTATCTTGTGTCAAATTCAACAAGTATGCTGCTCATCCCTCAAAGATGAAACGGGAGATTGGACTATTTGCCACATTTTTGGCATAAGGGTTCCATGTCTTAGTCCCTGCTGTTTGTTCATTAAATGTGACCGGTCATACGTGTATGCTTGCATCTGAAACATTACCTGTTTGAGGGGAAGTAGTGGTTTTAAGAGGTGTCTTTATGCATCCATTTAAAGGTACATAAACGTTGTGCCCATAAGAACAAAGGGTGTCAACAGGCAGGTTCTGGCAAGTGTGCATACCCCATAGTCTTACACATAGGAGATACTTCCTCTAAATACAGGATAACAGCTCTACTGTGGATGCAAATATAGTGTGTGATGACATACACATAATATGTCCATGCACACCCTCAATTCATGTTCAGAGTCAAGTGCCTATTAAACACCATTTGCTTCCCCAGTATACAATAAGATCTTACGAAATAACCACAACAACTCCTGTTGGGTGAGAGAACTGGCATTTTATGTGTAGACTGATGGGTCTGTCTTCCTTTTTGAATGTGGGACACCCAGACAACCACTGCTTCGTGTGTGTCTCAGTCAACAGAGGGAGGAGACCCTGATGCAAGCATTTCACAAGTGAAACAGTCAGGGATAGCCAAGACACATTGTCTTCCTGTGGCTGTACTGTCTCTTATTAGGGTTGAAAATATTGATTTCTCTATTTTAAACTATTCTCTCTTTAAAAAAAACTGTTATTTATTCTTTAATCTCAAGAAATTAGGTGAAAAAAAACACCATTTGTAGCTCTCCTCCCACCTCCGTGCTGTTACTTTAAAAGGGAAATTATATGAGGCACAGTCTCAGCTTTCAAATTTTGTCAAATTATAAAATTTAAACAATAAATAACATTTTGGTGAATAATTGAGCCGATCAGTCATTTACTATCAGCTACTGCACAAAATAAATACGGATAAACAGTCTAAAGGCATTTTAAAAGAAACAATTTAAGTCAAATTTAGAATTTATCTTAACAGGAAAAAAAAAATCTGAATTTAAAAGAGAAAAGTTGTCACGTCTTTGGACTCTTTTGTTGTTGTTTTTGTCTTGTGCCATGTGCTCTTTGTGCCCTACCTTCCGTTCTTGTTAATTGTATCATTGTCTTCAGCTGTTTCTTGTTAATTTAGTCAGTTACCTTTGTATATTTAAGTCCTGTGTGTTTGAGTTCACCTTTGTCTGATCGTTGAGGTTTATACGTGTGGTCTATGTTCTGCCTGTCTGCCTGCCTACCTGTATATTATTATTTTGTCCGTTTGAAGAGGATTAAAACTGTTTAAGTTTAATTATTCTCATCGAGTGCTCCTTCAACCTAAACCACACCGTGACAAAAGGAGGGCAGAAAAAGATCGAATGGGGATTAAAAAAAAAGAAGTATCAAACTATTCAAAGTACATGCATAGCATTTCTTGTATGCTAGACAGTACAAATAAATCTTTTAGCTGGATATAAAAGCATCAAGTGATGGAGGGCCCTGATATTCAAAGGTAGACTGTTCCAGAGCTTTGGGCTGACTACAGAGAAAGCTTGATCACCTTTTGATTGACAACAAGATATGAGGCTGTGTGTGGCCTAAAATAAAATAAATACAATCTGGGCCAAATTATGCAATATGTATGTAAAAAAAAAACTCTACGTTTTATAGGGAGCCAATGTAAGGAGGACAGGGGATATATGATCTCTTTTCTTAGTTCCTGTTACCAATCTGGTTATTACATTTTGAACCATCTGTAACCGAGACATCTGTGGATTGGGGTAGGCCAATGTACAGAGAGTTACAGTAATCCAGATGAAATCAGTACAAAAATAGCAATTTTAAGGTCTTTACTAGAAAGTAAGTGTTTTACCAATGATCTGAGTAGATAAAAATTATACTCTAACAACATTAAAATAGACTCCAAGCTTTTTGAAGTTGTACAAACAGCACAAGTTACCAAAATGTACTTAATGCTCAATCAGTGTTGTAACTGCAGTAACAGTGTCAAATAACATTGCATGTAATTAAATGTGTAAGGAAGTTGACACATACTGAATCTGATCTACTAGCCAAATGAATTGTTATTGGTCTGAATTAAATTGAGATTGAAATAAATTTTGCCCGTGTTTTCCTGCTCTTGCCCCTTAGTCCCAGATATCTATCCATTTCCGTGGTTTGGCGGCTTAAACCCGTGTAGGAAGGTGTCCTTCTGTATATATTTCAGTTCTTTCTAAATTTGTTACAGCTGCTATATAAATTTATCTTTGAATTCATTGTTTTTATTTTTTTTTCCGGTCATCCTCTCACTAACATGGCCTCAACCTTTTGTCACATTTAGTTGCTGGTCAGCCCACCTCTGGGTTAGGTCTTAACATAGAGGGCACCGGGCAAGCTGTGTGGGCATCTTGCCTTGCTGTTCCCACACGTCTCTGCCGGACACGGATGAACCTTGACCCCTCAAGGTCCTCGCCGCGGCGGGAAGAGACTCCATTCAGTCAACAATTTCTATTCAGTGTCGCGCCTGTATTTAAAAGCCGGACTCACATTGTGGTCAACGCCTCTCCATTGTCTAGCCGGCAGGCGAGGTCAGAAGACTGGCTGCTACAGGCTAGGGCAAGACTTCCGAAAGCCCATTCACATCTGACCTGACCCCCTATTCAGTGCCAAGCCGTAGGGATCAAACGCTGGGAATCTGGCTTCTTTCTCCCCGTATCTTTTTTTTCTATTGGTTATATTCTGTTTGAAGAGCAACCAAAGTGACAAATTATATTCTTAAGAGAAGCATTTGTTTCTACTCGGGCATGAGGATGTTTAAGATGCAAATGCGCTTTTTTGTGAGTGTGAATAGTTTGCCGTTTCAAAAGGCATCTCCCTGACTGTTTTGTGTAATGCTAAATGCCTGGATTAGACTAAAGGCTAAGGAGGATATTAGTGATAAATTTAATGGCTACATGCAAGTGTGAGCTGAATTAAATTTAAGTGAACGCTGATGACTTTAGTGTTAACCAAACCTTGTTGTGGCATGTTTTAGCTTAGATTAGGATTTGCATGTCTTACACAGAAAAGACATGGATTTGGAGATAGCCCACTCAGTCTGCTACTTTTCTCTTTTAATATTAAACGGCTAAAGATGATGAAGTGTATAACAATATAAGGTAAGGTTAAAATATTGAGTCAGCAGATTTATTAAAGTGTCTGTTTATCTGTATCTGTCTCTCTGTCTATCTGTATATATTTGCCTGCCTGCTTTTATCCATCCTCCATCTCTTTTGTCTGTTGGTATGATTCACAAAAACTAAAAATTTTGTCATCATTTACATATTTACATGATGTTCCAAACCTTTATGATATTCTTTCTTATGTTGAGCATAAAAAGAAGGTATTTTGAAGAATGCTCAAAATCAAACAGTCGATGGTCCCATAGACTTCCATAGTATTTCTTTTGCTGCTATAGAAGTCGATGGAGGTCAACAACTGCTTGGTTTTTTAAAATTCTTCCAAATATCCTCTTTTGTATTCAGAAAGAAAACTGTACAAGTTTGGAACGATGACAAAATGTTCATTTTTGGGTGAACTATTCCTTTTAGTCAGTCTGTCATTCTTTCTCTCTGTTTCTGTTGTCATGCCTATATATCTGTCAGTTTGTCTGTTATGTTCATCTGTCTCTCTCCATATACTTAACAGCTTTGCTTTCCATCGTTCTGTCTGTCCTCTGTTATATCACTTTCTTATTTAAAAACTTTAAAACTTAAAAAAGAATTAAATGCTTTGTCAAGTAAACAAAATTGTTCTTTGTTTAAAAATGTGTTAATATTTTAATTGTACTTTTGCAATTGCAATTCTGCATCTTGATTACTATGTCAGTTTCTAAATGGTGCACAACTCTGGAGTAGTGCTATCATGTGGTATGTACAGGAACAGCGTACCTTACAGTGAATATGTCTTAATGTGCTGTCTGTGTTTTTGATTGGTGCATATATATATATATATATATATATATATATATATATATAGTATATATATAAGTATCAAAGCACTAAACAGTATTAAATATCAATCAATCAATCATTTTTATTTATATAGCGCTTTTAACAACACAGGTTGCATCAAAGCACTGTACAGTATAATGACAGGGATATATAGTGACGAGAGTGACCAATTTCTTATTAAATGCAGAGACGAGTATAATAGGTATAGGTAATAGGTAATAATAGGTATAATAATGTAAAATGACGATATTAAACATCTGTCAAGTACTGATATTGTAAAGAAAAATATGAACAGGTTATGATACTTCTTTACTGCTTAAATATATCAGTTGTACATAATAATATACAAACTCGGCAATCAGATCTGATTTGAGCCATCGAGTAAAGGAATATTTCTTTTGTTCTTGGACTCTTGGACCCTGCTCCATCAATATCCTTGAGCTCACTCGCTATGTTTTTAATTTACTGAAAACAGTTACCCCATATCCCCCTCCTTACGTCCCCATTCTTGACTTTGTCATGCTTAAGCTGTTGTCAAGACTACAGCGAGGTGAGGGCACTCAAGAAAAAACTGCACGTAAGCACAGATTTTAGATCAAGGTCCCAGGACGCTAGGTACAGGAAAGGGGTGGGGGTTCCAGCTCAGAGTGTGTTTTAAATCATCTTGAGAGGGTCTCTTTAATTCTCTACATGCTGTGTGTGTGTTGGGAGCTGCTCTGTTGTGCTTCTCTCCCGTGGTTCACCTGTCAAAGCTGGGAAAGTAAGAAGCGGTGGGCCAGGGAAGGGAATAGGGGAAGGTAGGAGGTGTTTTACCTCCTTTCACAGGTCCCCTGAGCCCCATTGTGTGGTCTGCTGTGCCACCACCCAGACCTCCTCCAACCGCCAAGGTAGCAAGGGGCTGGTCTGGGGAAGGTGCACACAGATGGATTCTGGATGTGATGGCTTAAGGAGGCTGCCAGCTCACCCATTTAAAACCGCAAAGCCCAGATGTTAGCTATTGAGGCGCTTTTCCCAGCTCGTAATGAATTGAGTTACTGTAAATCTGAACTAAGTCCAGACAAGCACTGTCACAGCCTCTGCTTCCCCATAAATGGTGCTGGGGTTGCCGTCAGTACAGGAGTTGAGGCCCAGTCATTGACCCTGCCAATTATTTACTAATCCAGTCAAAGAGGGTTTCCCCTTATACGCACAGTGAATGTTTGCACTGCATCATTTCACTTTTATAACAGTTCAGCTGCAGTGACAACAGATCATAGGCTGACTCTGAAGTGGATGCCCGTCATGTATATATTAAATGTCCGTTATGTATACATGTATGTTTAACATGTACACTATTGTCTAAAGCTGGGGTCTGTAAGATTTTTATTCTTTTGAAACAGGTATTCATGCAGTCGTTTAGAAAAAATAAAACTTTTAAAAGGAAAAACTTTCAGAATAGAAAGTTTATTTGAAGAAAATGAAAAAACGGAAATAGAAAATGAATGCATCCTTGTAAGTTAATTGAGGAGTAAAGAAAACGGCATTTAATTTACATAACATGCTTCAAAACGTTGAATTTGATGCTTTTAATGCATTCGTTATTCTAATGGCAGAATTTCAGAAAATGAGCAGGAGTTTAAAATGTTACAGCTATGACAGCATAGGCACGGTGTGTGATTTGACTGTGGACAGGTGTCCCTAGTATGTTTGATGTACATTTCACATACATCATTATGGTGGTCTCCCCTATATTTTTAGAGCTAGTGAAATCTGGTAGTTCACTAAAACAACAGCGGCTGGCTTTGGTAATCATTCAATCCCAGTAAAAATAAAGGGGAAAAAAAGATCAATACAAACATAAGGGGTTGTAAAAATAAAGAAAGAAAGGTCAAGCTCTTCTCTGTCCAAGTGGGAATATATCGGTGACATCTTTTATATGCATTTGTAGTTGCTGCTTATATGGAAAGTACATTATCACAGTCCCTGGGCCTTAAGTGCAATAGCATTGTTCTGAAGCCTTGGAAAGGACCACGGTAAGTGTCCCTGTGCCGTCTGGATTTATGATCCTCCAGAGGACACCTCTGATCTGGCACTGGTCAGTTGGCTTTTAGAAGAGAGTGAGGGAAGAATCGGTCTGCTTTGAACTCTTTCACAGGGCTGCGCTTTTTGGGGAGCTGCTCTCCCATCTGAGCGGTACAAGACAGTAAATCTCTGGCCAGAATGGCACAGCGCCGCTTAAAGTCTTCATTTGTTGCCCAGCAAGACCTTGGCGGTGTTCCAGTGAAGCTTCGGGGTTATTGATCTTGGCTGGATCTTCTCATTCTCCTCACTGGGATTTTGGGACCTACCTAAGCATCCAAGCAAACGTATAGGGACTTCACTCAGTCTTTCTCCACTGCTCACTGCCACACTCTGGGACTGGTTCCACATAGTATTTCATAGCACAAAATTGTCTGTTTTACTAACCACCCACAAACAATTAATTCTCGAAATATGTCCACATTTATTTATTTATTTGTTTTATTTCATTTTAGTTTTAGTATCTTTGTTGTCTTTTTGTCATTAGTTATTCAGTGGTTATTAGTTTATTAGATAAATTTTAGTACTTAAAAGTATTAACTAAATTGAAAAAAAAGAAATGTTGTCTTGGCAGCTAACTGAAAGAAAATATATATTCTTAAGGTTTTAGTTTCAGTTGACTGTAACTCAGTTTAGAGCAGGTTGTTTGTATTGTTACTCTCAAATACCATGTAATTTTTTTGTATATGTTAACATTACGATTATCTTTATGCTAGTGTGCTCCAAAATTACCATTTAGAAGAAATCTACGATCTCTAATTTTTGCCAATATGGATTTAGCATGATTTTTGCATGAATCAGTGCAGACCACAAAACATATCAGACCCATTTGAATTCTATATTTTATAGCAATATGCATGAGATTGACGAGCAAAGGTTAAACAACCAGCACTAACGAGTAGTAGAGATAACACTAGTCTGACAGTGCCATTCACCAACCTAGCTAAATGACACAATTTTCAAACTACACCAAATCGGCATCATTATAGTCACTGTTTTTCTTTGGTAACAGTTTCACATTAAATCTAAAGGGGTAATCTGTTGAACTCTTGCTGTAAAATGCAGCTTTACTGAGCTCAACAACTCTGACCCAAGCAGTGATATAAATGAAATACTGTTCGACACGTTCCTGTCTATCCAAAGCTGCACATTTCATAGCACATTAGTGGATCTTTAGCAATACTCCTGAGAAAGCATGTTTATGTTAGTCAATGTAACACAGGATGTTAGGGGAGACTATATTACTATACCCACAGACAATGTAGAGTGTAGGAAGGGGGGCTGTTTTGTAAACTTCTAGCTAAAGTGTTGTTTTTGCATGTTCACCTTACCATGCTTCACATGATGCTAATAACTGATGAAATCTCTTTGAACCTGTACGTTTATGTAATCTATTAAACAAGTTGATCTCTTTGTTTCAAAATAGCTCTTTAAAGATTATACTTTCAGAGTCTGCGACCCACCTCCAAGTCTGAGGTATTTGTTTCTTTTTAAATGTGTCCAAAGCATTAGATATTGTCTGTAAGTGATATTTTATGGGGCCTCTTTGAAAGCCTTGTGCCTTGCCAAGCACATAACTGCAGGCTCTTTAGACATTGAAAAAACAAGTGAGACCAGCTCAATTTCATGGTAAGTGCATCTGGCGATATCTAGACATTTCTTTCAAGTGTGTTCTCCACAGCTGACTGATATCTTCAGGGGGGAACTTGTCACCCAGAGTAATTGGCTTTTTCTGATATCTGAGCACGCCCTTATATGCCCAAGGTGAGCCCCATGATGTTCCTCAGTTGGGACTTTCTGTGTAATGTAACAGTTGTTGAGTGTTGTCTAACCACAGCGACTCATGCTCACAAACCATTTTGAGGATACAAGAAACTGACCAGTTCATGTAAAACTTTCAGTAATTGGAATTTTGTAATTTCTTTTTTTTTTATCTCTTATTTCTGCTTTTATACGTTTGACAAATGCTTTTAATCCAATCGACTTGATCAGTTCCAACTGCTAAGCTCATATCTAGCAAAGTTTCCATAGTTAACAGAAATAACATAAAAACATATATGCTACATTCATGCTGTCTCAAAAAACAGCTTTATTTTTAACAAAAAGTCACGTACACAATGTCTGGCCACACAAGCTTAACAAATACTGCAATTGAACATGAGGAGCCAGACAAATTTTTTGAGATGTTCGCTGACATATTGATTATACATTTTAATTTTTCAAACGAATAAGGCATGAGTTTTAGCAGATAGTTATTTCCCTCTGGCAGTTTTGCAAACCCAGTCATTTTATTCAGATCTACAGTACCGTGTGGCGCTATATAAACACAGCTCAACATATGAACCCATTTATGTTCATTTAACTCTGACTGGTGCTATGAAATGGTCTAGTGGCTGTTTGCTTGGGCAAGTAACCAGAGAGTTTTGCGGTTTCCAAACCCACATGGAATTTATCCATCACACCCAAGAGAATGACTTGTAACCTGAATTGCCTTGGTAGAGCCCCAACCTCAAGAATGGAAATGAAAAGACATTCATATCTGCAGTTGACTGTGAAACACATAAATAATGGTGAGAACTCCAGAGCAGGACTGGATCCATTGCAGCTCGTGTTGGCTAGAGAGCAACAAAAGGAATTACAGTTCGGCTTCTGGCCACTGGCCTATTTGTGCAGGCCAGACACCCCATTCAGCTCATGCCATGTCTGGCCCTCTTTAGACAGTCATTCACATGCCTGCAGATTGTTTCCGCTCATCGTATAGATGGGTCACCCAAACTTCTAGTTTGTGTAAAAGATTGATAAATGTTAAGGTCTTATAGCCCACATTTGTACATTTGCTGTTTTCAGTGTAGTCATTTACACTGATACACCGTCATTGTTTTTTTTGGAGGAGTGACAGTTCCCTATTTGTGTTTTTCTTACATGACACCTGTGCCAACACCCACTGACTCTCGTAGTTCCTCTCTTGAGATCATCAGATGTAATGGTAATCTCTGCTGGTTTAAAATCAGCAGGACACACTCTGCAATCATCAGTCAAAAGTGGAAAGGTCTTAAAGATACCACCCACCCACAAACACGTAACAAATCAGCATTTTGTTGTGTCAGCTGGCTAATTATATCAATGTTTTTCTTTCATATGACTTATTTATCTTATATTCTGGTTGTGCTTAATTTTGATTGTTCTTTAACACATTCTGTTGAGTAAGTAATATCGCAACTACATATCTACTAACTGTCTTTAGAGTGTTAGAGTGAATAATAGTACACTAATAGAGTTAGAGTTTTAGGGTTAGAGTTTATGTGCCTGCAAAGTGACTTATAGTCATTAGAATGTCTAGAATGTTATTCATTTTTTTATTTAATATTGAAAGTAGAAAACAGAATGATTTTTTTTCATTCAGGGATACAAAAATTAATAAACAATTAGAAAATTCAGTTTCTGTGCTTAAGTGGGAACCAAATGCCTCTTTCTGCTGATTGGTTAGCTGAAGAGCAAACCTTCTCATTGTTCTTCTGAAGTTCAGTGCAGCAAAATAATTAAAAAGTAACGAATGTAACAAAAAGGATGCAAAATTTCCAATTAAAAGGAAATCGCACAAATAAAATCAGCAGAAATTTTAATCAATACATATGAATGCATTTATTTTTCCAGTTGCATGAATGCAACTGGAAAAACTAACTTTGAATGTTGACTTATAAAATCATTGTTAGAAAATTTAGGGGGAAACAAGCCTTTAAAACTGAACGTTTATAGTCCATCTAGATAAATGGTTATTGGTTCTAAATGCCATAAAATCCATTTTACATAAGTTCAAAACACTATTTATTTTGCTTAGATTGGTTTTACTACATTCAACAGACAAGCAGTAAAGAGTTTTTCCTCCTCTTTTTGTTCTACATTCTGTAGATGGTGACTTTTTGGAACTAAACAACATAACAACTTTTCAAAGCTGTAAGCTGCTCTCTCTGTTCAGCTAGTCCTCTCATTGGTCCCAGTGACCTGAAGGCTTGAACGTGTGACCCAGTGGTCATCCCAACAGCCATCTGCCACCTTGCTGCAAGGCTTACCATGTCTACATTGTCACGCAACTTTAAACTATCAAGAGCAAAGCCAAAGAAATTTACACTTTGTTATATTTATTTATGAGAAAATATTCTTGAGCTCTTGTTTTCCTTATTTATGTGACCTGACAGATTCAGTGCAAGCCTTGTGTTCTCCAGAAGGGGGCCTACTGCAGACAGACGGACAGACGGACTGGTAAGCCAGCAGGCCCGGGGCATCTCTTTTACCAAGACGGATTTGTTAACACTGTTTGGGTCGGTCAGGCCCCGGGCTAAAGTGACCTAATCTGTCATTAAACTCCTGTTACACTATGAGCGAGGCACAGCTCAGTGCCCCCTAAAGACTCTGCTGGAGGAAAGACGAGACACAATCTTCTGACTCAGTGAAGTAGGCCGTCATGAAAACAGCAGACACTAATAAATCCCAACATGGCACAGTTAGATGCCTGCGCTGCAAAAACAAGTGCTTCGTATGCAATTCTTTTTGAGGTGAATTCATTTACAGCACTTTGGACAAAAGACTTTGATTTGATTTTTCTTTCTGTCTGCTATCATCAGATTAGCAGCAAGTGTCCATCATGCTTGCAGATTGCGAAACGAGACATAGTTGCATCTGTTTGTTGTAGCAACATATCCTCTGGTCTAACTTTATCTGCCCCATGAGCTCTGTTTCCTTATGCTTTTATCTACCAACACTTTGCAGGTTATCTCATTTGGTTAGGGACATCTGATGCTGCATCTCTTTTGTTTTGAGGAAGGTAATAGATGACTATCTCTCCGTATCTACACTAAATGTCTGAGTATATCATGCTTTCACTGTGTCTCATATCTCGTTATCTCTTATCAAATAGGGTCATTCAGAAAAAAAAGGAACTTAAATATACACTACCATTCAAAACTGTTTAGGGTCGGCGGTAGGAGTCTCTTATGCTCACCAAGACTACAAGTAACCTATTTAAACAAAAGGATTTATTCTTACTGTTTTGACCTATTTTGAAAATATGCTGATGTGATTTGAAATTAAATTTGAATAAATCTTTTTTGATATGTATAATGATTTATATGTATAGCTTGATAAAATGATTGGAAGTGCGGAAAGCAACTGTGCGCAATGTAAAGAATGTTAACTAAACATTATACTACTGTGGTTCTCATAATATTTTCCCAAGGTCTGGCAATGCATCAAGACAGTAAACACAGTTTATGATTATGATAATGATTGTGATGCAAGGATCTTAAGAGTCTATTTGTTGTTGGCATCATCTGTTGTCAATTCTGGGTCCAGACTGGTGCTTGTAAAGACTCTAGTAACTTTAGGATGGACATACTGCGATAGAAAGCTGACATGCTAGGCTATGATGCAATATGTGACAGTTCGCCTGAAGAGATGTGTCTTTAATCTAGATTTAACCTGATAAAGTGTGTCTGAGCCCTGAGTATTATCAGGATAGCCATTCCAGAGTTTTGGAGCCAAATGTGAAAAAGCTGTATCTCTTTTTTGGGGGCTTTGATATGCTAGTTGCTATCAATAGTCCAAACTTTTGTGACCATAAAAAAGTTGGATGGATTGTAGTGTGATACAAGATTGGTTAAAAGGGACATCAAATGTTTTCCTTCTATAAATGTGATTTTTATTATTACAAATGACGCCTGCAAATCTGAAACTATTCCCAACTATGACTTACAGAGTTAGTCATGTTCTGTCTTTTGAGCAGAAGATGTATGATATGAACAGGTCAGATTTAACAGATGGTTCTGATCTGCTATTGCTATAATGAAGTGCTGACATAAAAGTATAATCAAGCACAGAGCACAAAGCTTTGACATATGATCCTCTTGATCAGCTGTTACTAACAATTTTGAGTACGTCAAGCACTTGTTAACTAAATCTTCATAGTTTCACTGTTGTACTTGAACTTCACGTTACAGTGTCTGGACACTAACGCACCTCTGCTTGTTCTGTGAAAAATGACCTAATAAGCAGATACCAAGCTCTTTACCTTTTGGAAATGTGTAAAGATTATTATCTGTTTGTTTACAGAAAGTAAGTTATGTTGTTACCGTAAAATATCCTTCATATTCTGTTTGGGAACCCAGAAACACTAGGGGCCAGTTTTATTAACAGTTTGTGCCAACCGAACCATCTTTTGCAGTTAAAATAGTACTGTCAGGTTTTACTAAAGATGCACAGTGGTGAACTATTGGACAAAGTTATTTGTGTTCCTGACCTTGTTGAGTGCATTTGTAGGAGTTTTCCTTTCAGATGCAGAAGTTATGGGAGGAGAGTATTTAATAGAATCACGCAATATGTTACTATTGTTTGCTTTTAAATTACTTGCAGCCTAACAATCTTTTAATGGATTTAAATAATAGAAGCATATTAATGTGTTATCTGTAAGCCAGGTTAAAGGGTTGGGTCTTTAATCTTGATTTAAACTGTCAGAGTGTGTCTGCCTCCTGAACAGTGTTAGGTAGATTGTTCCAGAGTTTGGGTGTTTAATATAAAAAGGATCTGCCACCTGCTGTTGATTTTGATATACTAGATATCAAACTGATAAAGAAGAATTAACAGAGCTGCTCAATAACTACTATTACAAGTGGGGTTTTTCAGTCCAGTTTGGTGTCTCAGTTTGGTGTGTTTCACCGGGCTGCAAATAAATATAGAGCTGAGTATAATCGGCCAGCTGAATTCCAGATGAACACATTGTTTGTATATCATATTTGTTGCCAAGCCATGTAATTTTTAAATTGAAACCCTCAACTGGGAGTCATGTAATACCAGGTCTATTGAAATTTCAAGCAAATGTAAATTTTTTTGTTCTCCAGTTTTCAACGTACTGTGATTTCTTTATTTTTAATTTGAGACCACGCTAATTTGCACTGTGCTTGGTATATTGTTTTGGTCGATATATAAATGAGTTGTGCCACCTTTAATTTGTACGTTGTAAGTAAATCACCCACAGAAATGGTCCCCTCCCTGTTTTAGAATTGCAATCTCGCACTAATTTAACTAGTTTAATAAAACTGACCCTCAGGCTATTTTAATAGCTTGACAAACATACACAGGTTGACATTACAAGATTTTTTTTAATTTATGATAATTAAGAACATAATTTGAACTTGACAACACATTTGAAACTTCCTTCCTAAAAAAAGTTTTCATTGCTTGGGGCGTCATAATAAAAATAAAAAAATAAATAAATAAATAAAAAATATATTTTATAATAATATAGCTGCTATTTGGTTAGAGGATCTTGAGGAAGATTTGAATCCCAAATATTAAAAGAGTCAGATAAATCTTTACAGTTTCAGTTATTTGATTGAACATAATGTCAGGTTTGAATTTGCCTTATTACATTAGCTTACCAGCCTTTTCTTTACCAAGAATTTTCCCCAAGGCCTTTTGAATTCTCACCAAATTAAACCTGACATCTATGAAATAATTTAATAAGAGCTTTTTTTCTAAACACATACCAAATTTATCTCTTGTAGTCATATTTAATAAATATTTCTGTTTTATTATTTTTCAGATTCTGAAGCACTTTGAATTGCAGCCGCTGACCCGAGGGAAGCGATGGATTTTTGCAGGCAGCACAATGAACAACATGGAGGCCGTGAAGGAAAGTTTCAGTCAACTCATTTGCCTTTTGGAAGAGAAGGAGGTGCTACCTAGCAGGATATGATTCAATCAAACTTCAAAGTGGAAAGTGGGTTTGAAGTGTTGTTTGCTAGAAGGACATTTTTTCTGCTTCAAACTTCTTTGTCGTGGTTTATAACCCATTGGAGACATAGATGCAAATAGCCACATGTTTTGATGAGCTGACTGACATATTTGTTACCCTCAGGTCAAGGGCCACACATATGCTGATTTAGTAGCAGGTGAACCAAAGTCCTTCAAAGAGATCAGATTTTTACTATTATTTGTAAACATAAGCTATTCGATAACCTGTTTTTTGTTTATTACTTAGTTGTCAAGTGATGTGAGTGTATAATGTAAATAATATATTGTACATGCATACATACATAAATACAATATTTGTATGAACTAATCTACTTATATTATCAATATTCTATTCTATTATAATTTTATTTATTTATTTTTTAGCACATTTAGTGTCCACTGCACTCATTATTTTTTCTTCCGTTTAAGAGAATGTTACAGCGTTTTTCTATACTATATGTTGAGTTTCTTAATACTGGTTATGGATACTTGCATTTCTTTTTGTCAGATTTCTATCTCCAGATGATGTTGTTAATTTTGTTGTTTGAAAAGACGACACACCCCATTTCCTTGGCACTAGCCAAGCTGTTTTCAGGTTTGAGCTGGAATACAAACTCTATCAATCAGTTTCGGCAACAGCTGCATTTGACAAGTCCCTGTCCGCCAGGCTTAAGCCCTCCAACTGTCTGTGGAGACTCCTCCTCGTCTGCCACCTCACTCCTCGCCCAGCCACGCTCTGCCGGCCTCACCCGCTGCTTCCCGCTGGTATTATCCAAATTCCTCTCCACAAATTTAGATTCTTGACTGCGCACCTCTCTGATGTGTTATTTTATCTCATGGGAGTCTCAGAGTAGTTGTACTCGTTTTGCCTGCCAATTGCCACTTAATGTCTTATTTTTTTTGCAACAACAAACAAACAACATATTTGTACTGCCTTCACTGCTATTTGTACTGCAGTTACATTTTTATGCGTTTAGCAGATGCCTGTATTATAAGGTTTAATTCAGTAACATTAGTCGGTGCATTAGGTACCACAAACTACAAACCGGATAGTTTTTAAACCATTTATTAGTTTAGGTGAATGGTAATTCATACAGACAATATTTTAAATGTTTATAAATTAACATTTTAATTGTTATTGTCACTAAATGTTAAAAATGTATTTGTGTATGTGGAAATTAAATATTGCAAATATTAACCTTCACTGTATAATGTTATAAACCAATATTCTATAATAATTTATTAATGGTAACACTTTAGAATATGGACCAATTCTCTTTTAACTAGTTGCTTATTATCGTGCCTATTATTAACATATTGGCTGTTTATTAGTACATATACTACATCCTTAATCCTAAACTTAACAACTATCTTACTAATTAATAATCAGAAAATGTGGAGTTTACTGAGGCAAATGTGATTGAATTGCATCTTAAAATAAAGTGTGACCTTATTAATAAATGTATTAAAAGTGTTGATCATAGCTTTTACATCTCACAATCGAATCTTACTGCAAATATGAAATGATTTTAAATTATTAATTTAAATGATCAAATTCAGACAAAATACATCTGATATGCTGTTGTTTTCATGCCAATAGCTTCTCAATAGTTCCACCTTCGTCCGGCTAAATCAAAGCAAGCCAGTAAACTAATCAAAATGCCCATGGTATCACTGCTTCCCCATCTAATCTCTGTCTCGAACCCAAATTTCATGTGCTCGCTTTCTGATGTAGATAAAAAAAGGGAAGTTAACGTTTCTCAGACAGGGTTCCTGATCCAGCCAGGTTTATTTTTTCTTCCCTTCTTTTCAAACTACCCACGTTGCTTTAATACAATGTCTGTCACGCAGGTTGCCCCTGCGATTCTTTGATCTGCTCTTCCTCTGTCTGCGGCTGACGCTCCTCTCTAGTCTGCTGCTCTTGTCTAGCCGCTCTCAGAGAAAGCCCTTTGCCCTGTCTTTCTCGGGCGCTCTGCTTCCCTTTGGTCACGCTAATGGAGCCCACCCTCAAAGCAGAAACGCTGCAGAAAAGCAGTTTGGCCTGTTAGAATTGGCCCGTCTCTCCTCCGAAGAGGCCCACGGACCGACTGCACAGGCCCTAAGGCCAGGAACTTTTTAAATGCCCCATTCCTCCGCTTGGTGCGACATTATCTGAATGTCAGCAGTGTAATTAGATACACGCCGGGACACCTTGCAGGTACTGAGACAAACACATCCCAGCAGTTTTTGTTTTTTGGCTTTAGCCTGGCTTTTTACACCAGCGAGCGCTCTTAAAACCCTCCCACATGGGATGTCTTTTATAATACCAGTCTTAGCTCCATTTGCATATCATTTTTCTCGCTTGGCTCAGTTTCACACTTGCTGTGTCTAGACAGAGATTATTTTTAGTTCCTTAGCAGGAATTCACCAGCAACTGACAAAGACTTGGAACGGAGCGTGGTGATCTTTGTTATGATGACTTTTGAGAAGGAGGGGAAACGCTTTTGCTTGATATCCCCTTGAAAGTCTTTTCCCAGTTGTGTTTGCTCAAAGGCGAAAGCTCGCCTCATCATTTAAGCCCTTGCAGTCTGAAAGGGTAATGCATGACTCGTCGGGGAACACTTTTTGTTTACAAGGAAAACAAAGCACGCTCGTTGGTGTTTTCTCAAACGGCGAATGTTTTGCTCTCCCTCCGTATAAACAGCAGAGTAATCTCAAGCTTTCACAACCTGTTGAAGGGGTTTGCCCTTGTGGAAATGCAACAGATGTTCCCTTGACATCCATCTGGTCCTGGTGATCCAGTACCGTGCTACACACCGTGAAGTTTTTTTTTTTTTTTAACAGTTTCAGCTTGTCCCCGGTCAGGGGGCCGATCTCCCACGCCTTATGCTTGACTGGGATACGGTGCCACCGGTGAGCTTATTCAAAGCCCCGGGATTAAAGATAAACACAGAAGTCTCTCCCATCCTGAGTCAGTCTTGACAACGGGACTCGTAACAAAAGCCAGTCGGCGAGATCTTGTTTGTGTTCCCGTATTTGTGTTTTGGAGAGTGAAGGAAATTGACATACTGCCACGGTTCATTTAAAGCTGTTTTCCTATGCATGTCAGGCTTCTCAGCATGGCACCACACACCTTCTCACTTAAGCAAACAACATGTGTGAGCTATCAGTGATATCAGTTGCAGCAGGAAACTCAGATAAGAACAAATTATTAAAGGATTACTTCACACGAAATTGTAAATCATCCTGTCACCCATCCTCCAAGGGTTAAGTTGTTGTTGTTGTGTTGTTGTTGTTTTGGTCCTATTAACAAATGTAAAACAAATGTCAAAGTGTGATTCATAATGACCTGGATAATGCAAATCCCCAATATATATATATATATATATATATATATATATATATATATATATATATATATATATATATATATATTGTTACAATACAAATTTTAACTTTATTATTATTTAAAAATTTGTTTATTCATTATAGAAATCAAATATTGATATGATTACACATGTTGTTAAAATAGAATAACAATAATACTATTAATATTTATTTCTGTATTTTTAAATGATAATTATTTAGTAATTAATTATAATATTATATTATATTAAGAATTATATTTTTATTTATTAATTCTTTTTTTTAAGATTTTATAAACATTAAGATGTGCACCTGACTTCAATGTGTATGAAAACTTGATTACCACACTTGAGTTAAGAGTTTGGGAAGAGTTTAATATGTGTATTGATATACAATTTTCCCTTTGTATTTATCATGGACACAATTTAACAGCAAGTGATTTCTTTCTTTTTTAGCTTTGGATTTAACTATGTGGATTTTAAAAACTTTTCTAAATACCCATTGTTCCAGACATTTGAAATGCTTCGTCATTAACAGATGTACATAGTCTTAAAAAAAAGAGTCCAAAACAGAGGGTAAGAGAAAAGTGAAAGTAAGTAGGCTTGTTACGATGACAGTAAATTCTGATCCTTCTTCTGCCATGTTTTGTTATAACTCTGAATAGAAGTTGAAAGGATAACTCCACTTGCTTGCGTCACTGGAGTGTCTGTGAGCTGCTCTTTTTGGTCGGTTTGCACAAGCCGGTCTGATGACACAGACAAGAGGTTTGGTCACTTGGCTGAACAGTCTCCATTGAGCTTGTCATTCAAGCTTCTGTTTGTGCTACTTCGGAGGTTTTCTTTCTCCATCCTCCTCTCGTCTCCTCTCTTTCCATCTTTTTTTCTCTCTCATCTTTTGACGCGATGATGGAGATGTGTGTCCCAGGTGGCCCACTCATCAAAACACAAGGGATCTGGCTCCTTATTTCAGACAAAAACATCACACTCTTTGTTGTCCAAAGGAAAAGATGTGGATGAGGATTTACCCAGGAGAATCTGCCCTCCCCATTGCCCACCAAAAGCCGTCTCCGCCCCCTGCCGTCAAAGAGAAATGTCAATCAAACGAGGGCATGAGGTCTGTTGAAAAGGTCATCCAGTGGTGGTCATTTCAACCATTGTGTTCCTCTCATGAATGGAAAAGACAATCCAATGTGTCCAACTGACCTCACTTTGGACTAACTCCCCTTCAGATATACTGAGAGGAAGATTTAGACATCTAGACGCAGCGTTGCAATTGTTCATGGAACACAGGTCCAGGAGTCCTTGAGAAGATGATGAGCCTGAGGCCGTATTTTTATAAAGATTAATGAGCAGGTTTTTAAATATCTAGGTATGGTACATTCGATGAATACACTTTTTAAAAGATACTACATTATGTAACGTTCCCCTTTTCAGAAGACCCTTTTGACTGTATCAAACTATTAAAATCATACATCAATAACACAACTGTGGCATGATATTCATCCATGCCACACATTTTGTGTACAGTGATCTTACCACATAAACAAAAATGTTACAGTATTTCTTAATGTGATATGCAAGAGAAAAGATTATTAGATGATTTCTGAAGTATGATGGTAAAGATAAGTTGTTTTATATTTAGATATTTTTAGGAAGTATTCATTAAATTGTTAAAAAGCGTTTCTTGAGAATAATTTCTGAAGAATAATGTGACACTAATGACTGGTAAAAATGCAGCTTTGCCATCATGGAAAAACTGAAAATAATTATTCTTTATTGTAGTAATATTATTCACAATTTCAGAGATCATAAAAAATACATTCAAAAGCATAAAACACTTAGAAAGAAAAAGTCTCACCAACCCCAGATTTATAAATGGTAGCACGCTTGTTTCTAAGAAAATAGTTTTTCTTTTCAGAAGTTTCCTCTGACTACTCACTAGACTATAGACACACCAAGCAGTTTATTTATCTTCTTATAATGTGTGTTTAAGTAATTATTTCTCGCTAATTACTTAATTGTTAAAGCCAAATGTCATCCCATATGGAACCATTTAACATGGCATGAGACCTCCAGTGACACGAGTTCCTTTGAAGAGACCGCAAATAATCCCCATTCAATGAAGCATCGAATGTGATTCATACCATGGGACACTCAATTAATCGGTATCGTCTTGTAAATATTTGATTACTCTATTTAAAACGATCTATTTGATTTCCTCTAGGGTGCTCCGACGAGCCCTGTAGGTGGATTATTCCATTTTATCCAAACAGTTTATACCAGGCCGCAGCTTCACTTACGACACTATGTGGGCAGCTTACAACTCAGAGATACACATGAAGCATGAGGTTTAAAAAAAGAGCAACTTCTTCATCATCACAAACACAGTTTCCCAGGACACGAGACACCTGGGCTTTACAAATTAAACTGGTACTACGATGAAAAGAGTATATTAGGTGTATAACAAGTCAAGTTTTGCAATGGTGTCTTGGTAGAAAGGACGATGGCTTACTCAAAACACGAAGGACTAAAAGTAGGCAAAGAGATGAGTGGGAAAATACAGCGAACCTGCTGTCGAACGAGGGGATTGATAATTAGAAAATGCTCAGGGTGACAGAAAAAGTGGGTTTTAGGGGGAGAGAGGATTAAGGTTAAAAGTCACAAAGGTCACACAAGAAACCAGTTCACATACACTCTGATGCCCAAAATACTAATTGAAGGCACGGGAAACGACGTCTAATAGATTAACAGCAGACACATTTATTCCCACGTCTCTATAAAAGTGATTCTTTTTTTTTCGGCCAATCATTTTTAACTTTCAGATCAATTAATAGCTCTAATCATTTACTTCTAAAAGAAACAGTCTACTTGTCTGAACTGAAAAGTATAGAGTATTTGTATATTTGGGGAGAAGTATATACAAATAGGCTACATCCAACATCTATTGATTACAGCTTGGGTCATGAGTTTTAGATCTTCAAAACAAGGAGACTGTTTATAACAATCCTAGCTCATTGTTTTTTTAGGATTTACCCCGCAGCCACAGGACGTCAGGCTGGCAGACTATTCTCCAGAGAATTGAGCTTCTCAGATCAGTAATCTGTCTGGGAATCCCTTCTCACCGTTACCAAACCCAACTGGTTAACAATCTGTGCTTCAGTTGTACATATGCTATGTTCAAACATTTTTTTTAAAAGAAATGAATACATTTATTCAGCAAGGATGCATTCAGTTGATCAAAAGTGGCAGAAAAGACTTGTTACCAAAAAATAAAATTTCAAATAAATGTTGCTTTTTTTAATTTTATATAAATCCAAGCATTCTGAAAAAAGAAGAAGTTAAGCATATTAGAAATTAGATTTCTGAAGGATCATGTGATACTGAAGACTGGAGTAATTGCTGAAAATTCAGCTTTGCCATCTCAGGAGTAATATTTCTGATCAAATAAAAAGGGTGTCTTGAATCCTAACAAATCTTTTGCCTCTTAATATTAGAGCTGTGGCAAAGGGACATCCTATTAAACCTTGATACCTTGTAGTATCTGTCTCACAGGTTGATGTCTATACAGACGTGGACAGACTGAGTTCTTCAGGCATGTCAGGCTGTTTCACATACACAAGATTAAGTAGCAAAAGTGACATCCAAGACCAATCGGGCCACCCAGGAGAACTGCAACCAGCGGAAAGGCTGTCAGAGCCCCCCTTTACACCATTAATCTTCAAGCTTCTCCTGTGCTGCCAACTCGCATCTCCTTCAAACAGGACAGGAGTGTGAGAGAGGGAGGGAAATGGAGAAAAGTAAAGCCACTCTGTTTTTCTCCTTTTGCTTTCCCATAGATTAACTCTTTAAGAGTAACTCATCAATTGTGTTTATTAGTGTTTCAGCACAGGTAGGGTTTTCTCATATGGTCTTGTATCAATATATATTGCGATCTTTATATATTATAAAGTATGCAAAGCTTTGGAAATTTTTTACATGCATGTTGTTTTTTAAGACGCCGCGCGCGCAAAAAATAGTTTGAAAGAAAATCTAAATGCAGTTTATGCCCAAATGTATTTTGAGATAAGGTGAACATCATTCAAGTTGCTTTACAAGTTGGCAGAAACAAAAACACTCCTTGCTGATTTGGAAATAAATGTGTTTATGTCTCAGACAGGACCACCTCACTCACGCCATCTCTGTGGCGGTAGATGAATGGGCCTCATTAAAGCAAAATGGAGATTCCAGCACTGAAGTGTGGGGATGGTCCTTTGGACCTCTCAATTCTTTCACTTATCAATAGGAACTTTGATCTCGTGCTCAGAGGAGATTCCCCATCCCTTTACTGGTGACACATATATAACCTAAGGGCAATGAATGGTGAAATGCAGAAGTAAAAGAATGATCCAGGAACTGATAAATAGCGGAAAATGAGTGTGTTATGTTGTGGCATGCCTGAAGTCCCAAGAGAGGGCTGTCTTGCTTCAGTCCAGTCCTGTGAACTGAGGAGGAAATCGACCCATCTAGAGAGAGCCTTTGAAGTTATAGACCTGAACGCAAATTAAGGCACATGCCATAGATGCTTGCTTTCTTTCTTCTTCCTTTATATAGTGCCCTTTTTCCCTATTGTTGGGATAGCAGCTAGATATTTGGATGAAATAAAGTTAAATGTAAATGTGACAACATGAAGGTTATTTTATGCATGTTTTGCTTCATGAACGTATTATATATGACGTGCTTCACATTCATAGATCAAGCTGCATGTTTTTAGAATCATCATTTTAATGTGAATCATACTAATCCAGAATAGGAGACTGCTTTCTTTCTTTTTTTTTTAAATGCATTTTAAAAATATATATATATTTTAAATAAACTGTTAACAGAAAAAAATATATATCACCATTTGGTGTGTTAAAACGCATGCTAAAAACTAATTTAATTAATGATTTCTTTTTTTTTTTACAAAAATAACCCGTTCGTACTAATTATGCTTCATTCGGTGCTTTGGGTGAGCCAAAATAACTAGGGCAAATGATGCAACCACACAAAACAGCGCGAAATCAAATTCAGGTGTAGTAAAGAGTCGTTGGCTCTGTATCAGTATCAGACACCTCCAGAGATGCTGTAATTTTCACTTGACGTTCACTAAGAATTTCAGACACTTAGCTCAAAAGTTCCTACTGTCTCCTCGCGAAGAGAAGAAATACGTATCGAGTTTGGACGCTGTGTGTTGCCGTACAGTGCACAGACCATGTCAACATGGCGTCTTCAATGTCATTCTTTGGTTTAAGCCGAATTATCTCTTTTAACTCAGTCACAAAAACATTTGTGAATCCTGCCAGGTAAACGCCAGTAATTGAAATCGTTGTTCTGTGTTTGTATATATTTGTGCAAAGAAATAATGCTTGCTTTGTTTGTTTATTTGTTAAGAGTTACACTGTTAGCTGGTTAGCTAACAAACATAGCTAGAGTGTCATCTATTTTCCCTTGAAAGATGTCTGTGTGGTGAACGCTAACATATAGTACTGTCTCGCCTTTAAATGTAAAAGGTTGTTAACGTGTTAACACCTTGTGTAACGTGTTATTAGTCATATGTAACGGATAGAAGTGAAACGGCCGAAAGTTAGTGATAAATACCATTCCAATGTTTTTGAGTAGGTATGTTGGTTTATGTTGTCAGAGGTCATTGTAATTTTAACATTATTTGTAGCGGATTGTATGATGGTCTGGAGCTTTTCTACTATAATAAGCTTAATATGACTTATTTTGATTTAGTCGAGATTGTTCTCATTTTAAGTCCTCTTTTTCTCTGGCTGGATATCAGTGCTGATTCTGTATTCTGAAACTGATAGTATTTATGTAACACAAAACAAATTAAATATAATCAGAAGGCCTAAGTTCTGCACAAGACATTGCATGTCAGTTCTCGAAAATGCAAATGAAACTTGAAGCTCAATTATGATTAACAGAATAGTAAGTTTTATATATATATTTGTGGTGATAGAAGTGGTGAAGTGTTGGTCTGTGGAAGTGGATGGCGTGCTAATGGGAAATGTGAGTTTTAGTCTATCAATAAAATGTCAAGTTATGTCATATATATGTAGAAATCAATTATTTTAAATGCAACACAGGCTTCTTTTATCCAGCATGTTCCTTTTTTTATTTTGCAAATTAAATAAAACATTTCTTTTTAACATTCAAAGAATGTAGGATCTTGGTTGCTTAACACAATGGATCTTTTTCATGAAACGGCTGATTTCTTTTCAAAATAATAAAAAAAAAAATAGTTCTTACAATGTAAATCGTTGGATTCATTCAATACACCAATTTATGTAGGAATGTGATTCTGAACAATTTATGCAGAAGTTCACTCTGCTTGTGTTTAATGAGTCTTCGACTTGGCAAGAGGTTTGTGGTTTCTCATCGTTTGAATCCTTTCCTCACCTTTCGGACATGCGTTCCTTCACTTAAAATCGAAATGAGAGATCAGCGAGTGCTTCTGTCACTAGCCATTCAGAATTATCGTTTGTTTGCGACAGACCAGTTACTGTTTCATTTCAAAGGCTGTGACTGTAGGCTGGCAGGACGACACCGATGGCTGTTTGTTTCTAACTGGCTTATAGAAGCCTGCCAGAAACTCAGCAGGCAGAATTAATGGGGGCTGAGGAGAGAGCTGTGTGGCTTCCTCTCTCCTGTCTCTTGACACACATCCCCCTCCTTCAAAACACTTTACTGTGCCGTTGTTTGTACCTAACTACAGGTTTGTGCGTGCGTGTGTGTCTGCTTGTTATCGCTACTTTTTAAAATTCATCTTCCTGTTTTGCAGGTCAATAAGCATGTCGGGATGGAGGCTGGCAGAACAACAGGGACAGGGATCCCAGCTCATCACAGTGGATGAGAAACTGGTATGAACGTTGGCTGTGCTTTTCTTTGGGCTGTTTTTGAACTGTTTCTAATGGGTTCACGATTCTTACGTGCTTTTGTGAATATGTAAAAGTTCAAATTCTTCATCACTTGTTGGAAACCAAATATACATGACTTTTTAAAAGTACTTTTTTTTTTTAAATATATTTTTATATGTAATATTAGTTATATATAATATAATAATAGCATGCTTTATACAGCTAAAGGTTCTCAGAATGTCCTTCATAAAATCCATCTATAATGAAATGAAGTCTAATCTTTTTTTTTTTTTTTTCTTCATGTCCTTGTGAGACAATAATGACCTTGTTTACCTATGAGACTTCAGACACTCAGCTGGCTTGAATGTGTGGGCCGGGTTTGGCAGAGTGGGGTGTTTGGGTGGACTCAGACTATCTCTGATTGTGTCTGAGTGGGCAAGTACACCCCGCCTGGTTGAGGGCTCTCATTTAATAGTAGGGGCCACTCTAAAGTAAAGCTGCAAAAGGGCCCCCAAAAAAAGGGGATTGAAAGAAAAAGGGGGGAAAAACAGTCTGACAGTAGCAGGCTCGCAGGAAGACTGCGGCTGTCCTTTTATAATTGGCCACAGAGCTTTCATTGTTGTTCTCAGGCGAGCAGTGCCCATTGAGCGAGATATGTGGCAAGGACTACCTGTCTTATTCAAGACCGTTTAGAGTGCATTCTTATGAGAGATTTTCATGTTTGTTGTAGATGTAATCAGACGGTGTGCCGTAGTTGTAATGTAACTCTTACACAAGATTACGCTTGTGAACTTGTGAACATATGTGGCATGTAGAGCGTACGTAAAGGATGCAGTATTGTTTGAACATGTTAGGGATATTTCTGCAAGAGCTGCTTGGAGATGATGATGTGCAGGTCCTCGGTGATCCTGACGTCTCAGAACGTCTTGTAGAATTTAATTTGCGTCGCCTGGATGTGTTCTTCTAGTTGACCCCGTTGCTCCAATCTTTGATGGTTTAGCCTGTAAATTACCACTGAAACATGGCAATGTGTTTACCAGGAAGAAGGTAAAAAGATGAAAGCATTACAAAGAGCATTGCTTTGGTTTAAAAAAAAAAAAAAAAAAAAAAACAGCTATTGGTTATATATATTTTGAGTAACTGCATGCATTTATTATAGTTGATTATAATCAGCAATAAAATACATAAATTATACAGTATAATTGTTACTGTTTGTTAATAAACAGAAGAGCAGTCTTTTTTGGCTCTTTGCCTTTTTTTTTCAACTTCGAACTTTTAAAATTTAAAACTCAAAAATGTGTTGCTTTGTTTCCTGTCGTGAACATTTTGTTGTTCGTACATGATGAGTATTTAGTCATTTTTGCCATTGCATTCGTTCCTAAAAGTATTGTATCCTGTATCTAGACAGACACAGGATACAGTACCTTTTAGGAATGAATGCTGCACCATTCACCAGTGTCTGGATAGAGCTGTATCGAATATTATCTTTTTTTTTGTTGCCAAAATTAAGGCTGAGTTTTATACGAATGAAATGATTTCAGTTAAAACCGTTACGCACTGGAGATGCGTAAGTTGTTTTGAAACAAATTAATCTGTGATTTCAAGTTTATAATGGCAATCTTGAATTATTTTTGAAGATATAATTTTGAAAAGGTGGTGGGGGGGGGATCTCGAGCTCTAGTGAAAGTTCTTGCAAATGTGCCACTTTGCAGTGCAGTCAAATGTGTGGCATTGCAAATGACGGTAATTAAGGTCCTGCGTGATTGTGGCGGAGTCTGGGTGCTTTCTCCCTCTGGTGCCTGCGCTGACTTGCTTTTGTTAGTAATTACGGTTTGATTAAGCATGCTGGGCCACGAGAAAGCCTGCATGGCTGGCCAGTGACACAGAGCTTCACACGGAATGTTTGAGCCGTGCACGAGCTCATATAACCAGAGCTTTCTGAATGAACTGCAAAAGGACCTTATAGCTGCTTGTTTGTTATTATTTTTTTAAATAATGCTTTATATTATCATTTAAAAAAAGAGACATTCATAATTGGTATTCACTAAAAAGCACTTTTTAGTAAGGCTCTGTGGTGCTGTGTAACATTGCAGTGTTTGAGCATCCTGATCAACCCAAAACAGTAACAGTGGCTCAACGCTTAGGATGGAGTCTGTTTGGTCTCAGAAAGGGGATAGTGTTCAGAAAACCTGTTTGATTATGTCATTATTTTGCTGTTTCATTTGTTGCTGCTAGTAATGTAGAAATCACACAGTCATTTATTGAAAGTGCTGTATTTGCATGTATATTGAAATGTTTTGCATACCATCCTGCATACGAAAATAAATGCAAACAGCAGTGAAATTATACCTGATCGCAAGCAAGAGGCGTTCTGTCTAGCCAGAGCTGTAAATTGAATGAACATGTTGAGGTAGCTGTCAAGCCATCATTGTGCCGGTGAGCTCCGAGGTAGACCGAATTCAAGATCCAGCCGTGATTCTGTCCTCTTCCACCCCCCCTCTTTCCCTTCAGCGTTCATCTCAAGTGTCTGTTTTGTCTAGTTGTCCCCTCATACCAGGTGCTTGTCCGAAAAAAAACCAAAAACCAAGGCTGGCAAGTAGGTCAAAGGACATGGCTCTTTGAAGAGGATCTGACAAGAGGCTTTGTGTATTAGTTGCTAAACGGTATTTCATTTGCTTAACACTTGAGAAAGTAACCTTTAAAGTGCCCGACAGCACCTTTGTGTGGCAGAGGAAGGAGACTTGCACCGGCTGTATAGTGCACACTGTGTTCCTCACTTCATTTCCTCACACTCTGCTCTTCCAAATGGGCTCAGTGCATTTTTTCCTTGCTGCTCGTAGTCTAATAATATGAATGCTAATGGTAGATGATTGGGCTCTAGTAATAATTATATTTGAGGTGAGACTGATGTTTTTTTTTTTTTTTTTAATTGGTGTTTTGTTTAGGAAATTGGTAGGTTAATTCATCGCCTTTAATGATACGTGACCGAAATAGATGTCTGAATGGGTTTCCTGTAGAGTTGTTACTTATTTCAGCAAACACCTTCGTAAATCTTGAGTGTTATTTGTCATGCTGAAAAGTTGAGAAGTAATGTAGGTTGCCTAGATTTTGAATGGTTGACTATATATATATATATATATATATATATATATATATATATATATATATATATATATATATATATATATATATATATATATTATTATTATTATTATTATTATTTTATATAATTATATATATAATTATTATTTTTTTTTTTTTTTTTTATTGTATAGAAAAAACGAATCGGTGTTCATAAGTCTGTTTAATGACTTTTGTACAGTTATAAGTTGTTACTTTAATTTAATTGTCTACTTCTGTTCTACAAAAGTAAAAAAGCAGAATCATCACCTTTGGAAAACAGTTCTAAGAAAATGATCTGTGAGTGTATTAAAGTCTGTATTTTGTGACCTATATGTGTAGGAAGTTAAGCAGAACATTTGTCAAAGCCAAACCCTTCATTTGACAAGATTAGTTATCAAAACATGCTTAGCATTTTTACATTTTTTGTGTCTTATTACCCATTAACATGTGTTTTGGAGTACATGTAGTTTTACAGTGAGAGTACATGTTGCTTATGCATTACAAAATAGGATGGATGCCCAGACGGACAGGTCTAATATTGAAGTGTGTTGTTTCTACACCACATTTAAAAACAATTGTTTCCATGCTGCTTTCTCTTCATCTGGCCCTTCCACTCTATTCTTACACTTGTTTTTTGGCAGGAAGACAGTTCTGTATAAGCACTTAAGAAGCCTTGTAATGTCAGTTCATCGACAAAGATGATTTTCACCTTGTTTTGGTTTGTAGACGTTAGATAAGATGTTTATGTTACTAGCCTACCTCTGTTTGTCATATGAATCATCTGTAACACTTTTCCCATCAGTTCCTAATTTGGTGATTATTAATAGTTAGTATGGTAGTTGTTAAGTTTAGGTGTTGGGTAGGATTATGGATGTGGAATGAGATGATGTAGAATCATGTAGATATGTGCTTAATTACTACTAATAAGTGGCTAACATTTATAGTAATGTGCATGCTAAAAAAGCAACTAGTTAAGAGATCCTAAAATAAAGTGTTACTGAATCATCTCTAATTAGTCACAGATGTTTTTTTTCTTACCCAGAAAGTGCATCTATAAGGATGAACTGACCTGTAATGTCTTTCCAAGTCTTCTTTATGTCTGGAGTTCTCAATGTCTCTGAGCAGATTCTGTCATTAATTATTACTGCTCTTATTTTCTCTCTATTTTTCCATTTATTAATCATCATGCGGGGTTGTACTGGAACGGTGATGGAGTATTATTATTATTTTTCCATATGCTGAAATGAAAACTGGATTTATATACATGTATGGACACTAGAGCCTTCAGAAGTCCTTGAAAGGTTCCACCTGTAACCTTCCGATGTCTATATCTTTGTGTTATTGTCTGTGTGAGATTAAAAGAAGCCAGTAGGCCACACGTATACACTACGAGTCATTGGTGCCTTTCTCGTCAGAAACGGATGCCGTCAGACAGTGTATGAATCTGCTGTTGAATGTGTGTGCTGACACAGATCATTAGTCCACATCTGAATATAAAGGTGTTGGAGCAAAACTGTCAAGAAACCTCTTCTGAAAGGTCACTTCGAAAATGAAAAATGGCCATTTTATTCATTTAATGTTTGCACAAGCACAATTTAAGATTGATTGCATTCAAAACTCACAAAGCGGCAAAAAAAAATTCATGTAGGTCTGCTTGCAGGGCAAATTCTTACTTGTTTACACTTGGGTATGGGCCTTGTTGGCCACACTTGGCTCTACCAAGCTGCACGCAGGGCTCATTCAAGCAGTCGGCCCCACAGTCTGCCGCTCTGAAAGGGCTCCCATGCTCTTTATTCACCGAGGAGCCAGAGGTGTCAGAAATATAGACACGCTTTCACGTGACGGAGACTTTGCCAGTCTTTTCCCCCTCGTTCTTAAGCCTGGCATTCTGTCTGCACATACAGGTATTGAAGGGCTCTGTGAATAGTGTCAAACTTCATAGTTCTCATTTTGCTTCCTGTACATGCAAGGAGAAAAGTGCAGTGTTTTCCTTTGTGATCCCTCTCTGGCCTAATTTTTTTTTTTTCCTTGAAGCACCATATTTAAGGCACAGTTGCTCGCTTTGTCTATGGGCCATTGTGCATTCGTCTGTTGCGTAGATCACCCTCGTAGTTTTTGTTGTCCTAATGTATGCAGGCAAGACTAAGTCTAGACTCCTTTTTTATTTTTTTCCCCTCTTATTTCACAGGACAATGGCAAGATTTTTTTCGGTAATATGAAAAAATATTTTATAATATTTTATAATGTCTTATTTGGCTGGGAGGGTATAAGGATCAACTAATTATGTAATATTTTATTACATATTAATAATGATATCATTTTTCTTTATAAGACATTGAAATCGAGTCTCCCATATCTGTTTAGACTAATTGTCATTCTGCTCAGCAACGTCTTTGAACGAGACGCCTTTGCACTGAATATTTTCAACAAAAAGATTTATTTTCATTTTGGGATATTTGTCATTTAAATGTTCGTGGAAACTGAATTTGATACTAAGTTTAGATACACATCATTGAAAGTTCTGACATTTTGCTTAATCTTTGTTTTCACGAAGTTACTGGTGTGGATCAGAGCTAGCGATTAAAGCCATCTTTGACAAAGTTTAATTACGAAGTCTAACATCTTTTTTCCTCCGTCTTCCCGCTAAAACGAGGCGTATGGTACTGTATGTTCTTCCCTGCCTGCTCGAATGTCACGTGAAGACTTTGTGTAAGTCAGAGTGTTTGGCAGCCTTTTGTTCGCAGTTCATGCTAAAGAACCTCTTTTATATGAATCAAGTGGCAGATGACAGACAATGATGAAAATTTGATTCTTTGAAGTTGTAATGGCCATTGAAATGTGTGAAGTTCCTGCATTGAAAGGGGAGCTGCTTGTAGGATTCACAACCTTGGGTGGCTGCTTGCTGGGAGGTTTGTCTGTGTGTTGTTGCCGACTTCCCATTGCTGCTCGCTAATTCCCAGAGGAATTGGGCTCTCTTTGCCTTTCAGCAGTCTCCTTCAGCTCAGCAGCACCACACTGGAGTCTGGGGCCGTGCTGCATGTTACACACATTTTTCAGATAACCTTCTTAAAGCAGTCATTTCTTGTTCATTTTATACAAAAAAAAAAAACCCATGGGCAACGTCAAAGTATTATTTGCGCTTTGCTTTTGCTGGTATCGCTGCAGATATCCTGACTGAATTGTAAATCACAAGATTCGATTTGATTGCGCATTTATTCTGATTTGCTTTAGTTATATTAAAACCACATGCTTGTAAGAGTCATTTGTTGCGACTCAGACTACAGTGGTTACATTGTTTATTCTTTTTTTGCATTACGTATTAATTGAAACAGACCCATGGAACTAACTTGGTACATAAACAGAAATATTTAGTGAGTTAATGTCATCGTAACATATACAGGACGGAAGTAAAGTATAAATAAATTTTCACACCAAAAACATTGACTTTAAAATACAAGATCAATCAGTATCCTTGGTATGCCAGAACATTACCATTTATTAAAAAGTGTTTGAGTCATTATGGGATGGCGTATTTTATACCTTTTTATAACAGTATATTTCACTTAATTATATAATATAAACACTACAATCTTTTAAATCTATTAAAATCTACTTTTTAACTTAAAATGTACTGATAAACACAGTAATAATGTAGGCAGTACAATAAATAGCTATATAAAAGGTGACCGATGCTCTTCTGTGCACAGTACAGACAAAACACCACCAGGGTAACACATGCATACTGTACTAAAGCAATAAACAGCTACACTAAATCATGTAAAGTGAAACATCCTGATGTTCATTCATAACAAGATTAAGAAAAAACTAAATTATTTAGGTAAAATATAATAAGTCACACAAGGGTATCTGTGAATGCTTGTTTTTCATTGCAAAAACACCAATTCCACTGTATTTTAATGTATGTGTATGTATATGTGTGTGTGTGTATATATATATATAATTTTTATTTTATTTTTCTTCCCTTTGATCAATTTATGTATTTACTTTTTAACCCAGTCCTAGTATTGATGGGTTTTAACAATTTTGATTGGGCACGACTCTGAATCATATCTTTGGCAGTGGAAAAATTCAATCCAGGACTGAAGACCGACTGATGCCCTGAATGATTCACTTGCTCTGAGCAAACACTTTAAGTTTAATGTACTATTCACTTCAAGCTTGCAGAGTTCTTTTCACCTTCCCACCTGAAAGCCCAGGTTTCTGACCTGCGGTGAGGATCACAGTAGACTGTCTCGATGCATTTTGAGAGTGTGAGAAATTAACTTGTCTAGACAAGTACGCGTCTGCATTCAAAAAAGGAAGTATTTGGGCTTTTATGCCCTTTGGGAGAGCTGCAAAGCTTTTTATGATTTTTTATGAGAGCACGAAATGCGAATCTTATTTTTGGCAAACCACACATTAATGCTTGGGTTTTGATGAAAATATTTGCCTCATGTACTCCTAGTTTACCAGTTCTTCTTTTATCTCCCTCATTTTGCCAGGACATCACATCTTTGACTGGCGTTCCCGAGGAGCATATTAAGACCCGCAAGGTCCGTATTTTTGTGACCGCTCGCAATGCCATGCAGTCTGGTGTCAAAAATACCCAAAAGTGGAAGATGGATTTTGACACCAGGGAACGCTGGGAGAACCCACTGATGGGCTGGGCCTCCACGTGAGTGGACGTAATAATTATCATGCTTTTTGAACTACCAAAAAAAAAAAAAAGAGATCCAATGTCTGAAGTGATTTTTATTCCCAATGCAGGGCAGATCCCCTGTCCAACTTGACGCTTACGTTCAGAACTAAGGAGGATGCTATCGCTTTCGCCGAGAGGAACGGTAATCCATTAAAAACATTTTCCACTATCGTGACCATATTTTTTAAACACTACAATCATCCCATCAGAAACGCATTCCAAAAATGTCCCTTGAGGGAGCTGATGCTCCGCTTTGAAAAGGAGCTGTGTTTGTGTTTGTGGCATAAAGATTCACATTCATCCTCACCCTGTCTTCTCCGGCCTGGTGTTTACACTGAACATCAGCAGCAGTGGACATCTCCCAAATCCAGCCTCTAAGATATACTTGGCTGACTGCGCTCTGGGTCTGTTTATTTTTACAGGTTGGAGTTATGATATAGCAGAAAAGAGGGTCCCAAAGCCGAGAGTGAAGTCATATGGAGCAAACTTTTCCTGGGACAAAAGGACTAGAAGGTCGGCCAAGTAGACATCCCGTTTCTGTCTGTCTGTGTTATCTTTAACAGACCTGTAAAAATAATACACTCTATGTATCTAATAAACCATCTTTAAAACACTCGGGTTTTACTGTGCTTCCTTTTCCCGAATCTGATTGTTACTTCACTCAGAATCATCGTTACGACAGAATATCAGTGCTAGTGTGCTCAGCGCGTATCATTACCGAAGTAGCTGCCGTTGTTTGTGCTAGCCGTGTGCTTTGAAATGTCTCTGTTTCCTCAGAAAATAATTCTTCTTGTCAGGTGGTTCGTTTTTCTACCCTCCAAACCCTCTTGAAGACAGTTTAGTGTTAATGTTTCTGAAACGGGAGGATGAGGTAAATGTCAAGCTTCAAAGACCGAACGCGGTTAGATATGTTTACTCTCATGCTCCTCCAGGGATGAGCCCAGATGAGTAAAACACCTGCCTACTTCAAATGACTTTCAATTGAAAAAGCAGTGACCGTTTTTACTCTGTCATCTCTGCTAGCACATTAGCACAGTCTGGTACTACACTTTCCATGTTCATTTTACATCACTGCCTGGAACCATTAAAACCTGGTTCATGTTTTAAGTCTTTAAAGTCAGAATGAGTTATTGACGTGACAGTGTTAACCCAATTGATCTGGACGTTAAACCGTCTCCTTATAAAGTCCTGTGTGATTTTATACATTTGTTTCAGAAACGGAGAACAGAGCAAAGCTGCACCAGATAACTTCACGAGGAGCTTTGCATATTAGGAAAGTGCAGTGTGAGGTCAGACTAATGCAGTGAAATTTCAGCTTTATCGCTATAGAGCAGGCTTGTGTGTTTGATTGATTTTTGTCACTAGTAACTGAGTGAAAAGAGAACCTGTTTGTCTGTAAAAACAAGCTTTGTAGAGAGTTTAACAACTGATTGTAAGAGATAGAAGCCTAAAGTTAAAGTCATGTCCTTATGGGAATATTTTGGCTCGATGGTGATGTAGTTCTAAAAAAAATAGTTTTTTGGCAGTAGGTTCAGAATGACAGTTAAAAACGTTTTATAAAACGCCTTTAAGGCTTAAGCAATGGAGCCAGGGTGCTTTGATTTACTTACAAAATAACGAGAAGAATAATAAATGGATGGGTGAACGGCAAAACTCAGTTCTTAATAATATCCACACCACAGTGACCATTTGATAAGTATTTTTTTTTATTGATTTCACTCTTAATATCTGTACAAATACATCAAACTTTGTATATACATATGACATTTACATAAAAAATACAAAACTATATATTTATAACTGAATTTTGTTTTTTATCTTGAGATGTCTGAAAATAAAAATGCATTTTGACAAAGTGAAAACAGTGAAAAAGTGAATGTTTTATATATTGATACTGAGTCCTCTTAATGACCTTTTCTTTAGCTCCGCAAGAGCAATATAGAGCAGAATATTGGCAAGAAAAAAAAAAAAAAAAAAAAAAAGACAAAGTTGCATGGCACAGTTTTCTCGAACAAGTATAACCCACTGCTTTTTCTGCCCTATTGTCAAAAAGTCAAACTGTTGCTGTTGATGAAGGACGGCATTTTGTACAAGTGAATCACCAGGGGTTTTCCTATATGAGAAACGGCTCATTTTCAATGTTATCCTGCTGCACCGTATCACAAAAACATTGAAGAACGTTCAAGAAAAATCCCTTTGGTCAGTTACACTGAGCTGTAAACAAAACCAAAAATATACATGTACATTAAAGAGTGACTTTTTTTTTTTTTTTTTTCCTATGCGTTTCCATTTTTTTTCCAATAAATAAATTCACAAGCTAACATGCAAGTATGTGTGAAATAAACATCTGTGATACAGAATTGACACTGATAAGCGTTTATACAGCTCAGGGAATGCAATTTACAGCTTGCAGAAGACTCACACTTTACATGATAGCATTTTACCTCACAATAAATAACACTGCTTCTCTTTGGACAAATATATTTCTCGGTCATAATAAAAAAAAAAAAAAAAAAAAAGGAAAGACAACATAAGTGAAAACAAAATAACATGATAGACAAGTAAGCCAGACACTGTAAATGTATAAATTATAAAACAGAACACTGTATAAATAAACATCGAGCAGACTGAACTACATGTATACTTCTTTCTTTTTTCTCTGAAAAATAAATTAGCATACACATATGTACAGTGTGGACATGATTCCTTGCCCTAGGACTGTTCCACTGGTTGATGGTGCTTTATCCATCCAGTACAGGTGATAATTGGACATAAGCCATGTAGTCCTGGTCGTCCTCATCGTCATCATCCTCCTGGTCTTCAGTAATGGCTATATGGGAGAATACATGGTAGCTGTTGCATGAATATAGACCACAACAGCGCAGAATGTACGTGAGTATTTGTCTTTTATTCCAAAGCCTCTGACAATCTAGGCTACTTGACAGCTTGACCAGGTGCTCTGGCTCCCAAAATTATGCAACAAGTTGCACATAATAAAGGAAGTCAGCGGTGTGACGGAAAGGGCTGATCAGAGGCTTTAATGGCTCAGGTGTGTTTGGCAGATTTCTGAATCAAGACCAAAAAAGTGCTCTTGCATTCCATGAATGGCTGCTTTTTTTTTCTTTCTGGTTTTCGTGTCTAAATCCATTACTTTGAATGCACGGGTTGTGCACCGGGCCGACCGTAGCTACGTGGTCAAGCAATGGCACAGTTCTGAGGTATATGTAATATCGATTATATATTTTCTACATAAAAGTTTACATTGAAAAAATGACACAGGCAAAGCAATGAAACAAATATGCAGTCCCTCACAAACAAATAGGACAACACGACCACAGCAGGACTGCGCACACAGATTCACCTCGCTACCGTCAGATGTCTAACAGAAAGCATTTGCTCTACTAATAACATAATCTTGTCCTGCAAACTGTAAAATGCTATAGTCATTCGAACCATGAGGTGATCATAAAGTTGGTCCCTTGAAATGACGTACGTACCTTAAGGCACGAGAACGTTAAGGTAAGCCATTCGTTCACACCGAACGTTCGATTCGTTCGCTAGCGCAAATCGGAATGTAAGTATTCCCTCATTGACGGCCGCTCTAGCTTCGCCGGTCCATTCTCGAAGCTAGTGCGCCGTCCGTCGAAATAGGTAGTCTAGGTAACTTTTTAAACAACGGCACCAATGTTACAATCACCTTATGTGAGTATAAGGAAAAGGATTCATATCTTTTCAAACCCTCGGAGCTGTTTATGTCATAGTGCATTTGAAAGAATCGATTACAGCCAAAAGCAGAAATCAAACAAAAAACATCATTCATAAAACACTTACATGATAACCGTGAATATGGAATTGACAAGCTGATGCGATATATATAAGTCTCTACATTTACACTATAACAAAGGGGAAATATGACCTCGACCTGCTGGTCAGTAGCAGGTCAGACTGAACTAGAATTCGAATGTCACCTAACTGCAGAAGTTAGTCCGCACATGTTTTCTTGTTAGTTAAATGAAGAAAATTAGTACGTCAAAGGACTCCTGGAAAGAGCTCTTTGTAACATTTCTTTTTACATTGTATTCATCGATTTCCATTGATTTTGTGGGTTCTTTTTTTTTAAATAAATGTTTTTTGTTTTCTCTTTTCGTTTCGTTTTTTTTTTTCCTTCTCAAGAAGATACAAAATTAATGAAGCCAGCCAAAGAGGACATGCAAAGAACTTCCAATCATAAGTCCTTTCTGTAGCTTAACTCTTAGCAGCAGGAAGGGAATGAAGAGGCGTTATTTGGAGGGGTGGGAGGTTTTGGGGAGGTGGTTGCTGGGGGCAGCATTGGATTGTCTTTTAAGATGTATTACTTACAGTTGCAAGATCCTGAATGCTTAACCTCCAGGAGAACCCCCAAAGAGCAAGCGGCCTGCTTCATGGCGCACTCGCTGGGATACGTGGTGTTGTCGCTGGCGCACACGGCCTCCTCCGATCGACTTTCTGGGCACGTCTCTATGCAAACGGCGCAGCGCCCGCGACCCATCTTGGAATCCCACTGACACTTCTTCCCTGCGCTGCACTGGATGTCGTCACACGACTTGGCCTCTAAAAAGACAATAGGGGACAACGGTGGTCAGTTTCCTCTGATAACACTTCAGCGTATTTCATAGGTACAAATTCATAAACGTGCTTGTTGTTGCTGTGCAGAGCTGTAGGCAAGTCACGCTCAGTTTGTTATAACACACGAGATGATGTTGCCAACATCAGGAAACAATTAGACGCCAATGACTTTCCTTTGCAAATAATAATCACAATTGAGATTGTCACGAAAGACTAATGGAATTCATTTGGGATTTCTAAATGAAACGAGTCAAATTTACGCTGACACTCACTGATGCATTTCCCTTCATACGCCACTCCAATGGATCTACCAAGCAAGCACGTGGCTCTCCTCAAATGGCACGCGCTGGCGTAAACAATCCCGTCGTTGCCGCACAGGTACTGATCCGGAGACGAAACCTCTGGGCATATGCGGTTGCATGTCACGCAGTATGCGTTGTTTGTCTGGTCCACCACGCAAGTCGAGATTCCCGGACACATGACATCACGACACGTCTCTGTGAGGATGAGAAGGGAAGACCGAATGATACAGTTTCACCAGATTTTCGCAACCAATGACCTAGCTTGTCACATTTTAGAGCTGGCTTTATTTAGCTTGAACTGTAGGGTTCTCGTGGATAGTGTATATTTTATGGCGAGTCACCTACTTTTGCATTTGCCTTGGTACTGCACCTCCAGATCCGGGTGCCCTTTGCATTTGGATTTCAAAAGGGCACATTCATCCCGGTACGTCTTCCCGTCTGAGCCGCACACGGGCCCCTTCCAGGTGATGTTGGAGCAGTCCGGGGCGCAGACGCAGCGAGGCTTGCTCCTCCTGTTCATTTTGCATTTCTTCCCAGGGCCACAGTCCACATTATCACATGTCTCTAAAATTCAGTCAGACAGGAACACGATAGTTGAAGCGGCTGCATTTTCACTGCACATTTGAGACATATAGATGACCTGTCGTCAGTTTGGCTACGTTTCTATCAAGGCTTGAGAGAAACCACCGAGGCGCACTAACTTTTTTTTATTATTATTTCCACTTTTTAAATAGCCGTGCACTATGCTCGCAATCGCACGACGCATAATAGCAACACCACAACGAACGAACATGGGATTCTACCTTTACAAGGTATGCAGTTTGGAGCCCCGCCATTGAAGATCATCCACCTGAATAATGTGCTGTTTGGCACATCTTCCTCGGTCCAAGACGTACCGAGCCTCCCACTCCGGCAGCATTCCTCTCGACTCATCCCAGGCATGTAGAGGACCTGACATCTTCCGTTCTTGCCTTGCTGGAGCCAGCAGTTACCAGCTGTAAACAAAAAGAAAAAGAGCCAGTCGTATTAAAGTCTGAAGCCAATGACCCAGACACAACACGTGCAGCCTGTATTAGCTGGAGCTCTCCTGCTCCCCCTCCCCCGCTGTATTTTGTCTGATTTTTCCCAACGTAATGCGACTGTTTTACACTTGCATGCCTTCACCCAGACAACTCAAGTGCTCCGGGTCTGCTTGGGAATACGCTTTTCCTGTCGTCGAATGTGTCATGGCCGCGCAGAGATTTATTGTCTTAAAGTAAGTGGCAGATTGACAGACTCGTACCTATTTAAACAATGTGCATGGCAGTCTAGACTCCAGTTCCTCGAGCGCTCTGTGCCAACTGTCTGCGCTCATCACGTTTCAGCACACTTACGGGAGCGTTCCGAACGTCGCTTTTACCAACGCAAACACATTTATCCGCTGCTTACAATGAGGTTCAAAGATGTTTTGAACCCTGGGGGGACTCGGTCGTGTTTATGTATTAAATTAGGCATTCGCGCCGGGGATACCACGCGCCAGACAATCCAATTAAATCATACAGTCACGCGAGCTTCATCAAACTTTGTTCTCCAAAACGATCGTGCCGTTTTGCTGACAAATACGCAAAGGGATCCTGATAATTAAATGCATATAAACGGTACAATTTTTTGCATTATTCCCATTGATATATATATATATTTTTTTTTGGAAAGCCAGACGAGGCAGGCAGTGTCTAATTTCACTACCTACTATTTGAGAAAAATACAAATCGAATGTCTAACGCATAATGGTTGATTTGTGAGTGTGCTAAATATGCATTTATGCAAAACACTTATTATTGCTAACGTTAGACAAGAACACCATCGCATTAATAGACCATTAAACATTTTAATTGTGATTTTTAAGATGCATCTCCGTGTCCTCTAATTTTGACAACCTTGAACGTTTATTTAAGATAACGATAAAATGCTCTTAATCTCCCAATTTAGCATACTAAATTCTGGATGTTTTTTTTTTTTTTTTAATAATGGTGCATGTAAGGGCGCACCTGTCTCGAGGACACAGCCGCGAGCCGAGAACAAAACTTTACAGTTGTCTCGCATTTAAGCAGTTCCCTTCGTTCTAAAGAACTGCTTTCATTTGCTTTGCATTTCATTTACACTCGCATCTAAAGCGTGCCAAAAAAATAATTTTGAAGAAACAAACACACGGCAAAAAAAAAAAAAAAAAAAAAAGGAAAGAAAAAAAGTGCACTCACCTTGCACTTTTTGATCTTCAATCAAATAACAGAGCCATAAGAGTAATAAAATCATTCCCGGGTGGAGCTGCTGGCGCTTTAGCATCCTTAGCATGTTGAAACAGAGAAAGAGTATCTAGACGAGCCGTGCAAAAGTAATCTTCTTACTCAGGCAGTGCTGAATGAAGGCTGCTCTCAGAGTGCCACCTCTTTTAAGTGTATAAGGGGTCTCGGGCCGACTGTCTGTGGTGTGGGCGGTCTTCCTCTCTGTGGGGGTGGGGAGAGAGAGTTTTTTTTCCCCAACTTCTTTCAATCCAAATCAGGTGACATAGCTGCTTGAAACTTTCTCTTGCCCCTAAATCACTTCTGAGTTTTGCTGAATACCAAGTCGCAGGAAGCATAAATAAAAAAAAAATAATAAAATAAAAAAAAAAACGGCCCGATTTGTATCTGCGGATATCGACCGCTGACCAGACGCGGATGAGACCGGTCCAGTCCAGCACAGTTAAATAACGTCTTGGCACGAGCAGCAGCGTATTCGATCCCACCCTAAAAACGCAGTTTGCGATGAAAATTGTGGCTTTGGTGTAAAAGGGAACAAAAGGGGGACGTGTTTGCAGGTGCTGCGATTAGATATAAGGCTCTGTAACCTGGTATGAATTACGAATCGAACCGCGCGCGTTGATGGCCTTTGAATGTCATCACAAACCTTCGAGACGGGAAATGTCACAACTTTCTAGGCCATGACAGGTCTGATTAACAGTAGAGGGTGTTAATTTAATACAAGGTTACTGCTGAAAGGTGATCCGCGCGAGGAGACAATGGATTACAGAATAAAGGAGAGAAAGAGTATTATTAGACGAGACAGGTGTTGCGGTTTCCCTCCGGGATCACAATCTATATCCCATTCAATTTCCGAACGGCGGTGGCGCGAGGCAGACTACGCGGAATTCATTTCCATAGAAGTGAGACACGCGAGACTGACTGGAGGAGGATTTTCCCTGTGTGGCGGAGGTGCACGTGCGACCTCTTCCGCAAGAGACTTGAAGCACAGGAAGCGCTCGTGCAGCCTCACGTCTATTACTTACTGCATGCTGTTTAGAGACAGGGGAGCATCGCACGTCGAAGGAGCCTGTAGCGAACACGAGGGTTCATGGTATCTATTTTCATGCGATTCGACTGTTTATCTTTATTTTCTGTTTCTGTCAGTCAGTGTTTTAGCAGAAATGCGTGCCTTTTAATAATTGTGACTGATCGCAAATGTCTGGACAGATAGCCTATTTGTCAGCCTTTTATTTTCCCTCAAATCTCGGATGGCTTTAATTAAACTATGCATAACCCAGTAATTATAGAACTTATGAAGATCCAGGCCCGGCTCCACGGGGGGGGCTTTCCCTTTAACCCTCTGGCCCTCTTAGCTTAGGATTCAAACGCTGTCAGAAGTGACCAAAGCCAAAAAATCAATGACATATTTTTGTTCAATAATATATATATATATATATATATATATATATATATATATATTTACTATTTTTAATAAATGCAGCATTAGAATTAGCATCCTATATAGATATATACATAGGTTTTGGATTGCCATTGTTTTTTATATATAATTTCTTCTTTTTTGCATTTAGATTTATATCTTGACATTCTAAAATGGGAAGAATGGGAATCTCTTTTGGATTCGATTTTTTTTTTTCATTTTTGATTTATTGATTTTATTTCAATAAAATCTGTCTTAATCTGATGCAGCCTTACCAGTTAATTTCTGTGTGTGCGTATGACAGAGAGCCCCTTTTGTATTGTTTTAATTTATTGATTAGTGTCTGTTTTGCACCCCTGATATTCTAGCGAGTCACCCTTTGATTGCTGCACACTTTTTTCTGACCAGTGGCTTTTTTTTGTTTGCACCACCAAAAGATTGACTAAGTTTGACATTTTTAGTGTTTCACATTCATTTCCTATTTGGTCATATATATATATATATATATATATTTTTTTGAATCCTTTAACATATCCGAAACACGTCCGTGATTTTGTGTGTGTGTGTGTGTTTTCATATTGATAATGTGACAAATGAATTTAAAAAAATTCTAAATATTACATTTTTCAATGTTATGATGACAGAAGAGGGCCAAAGGGTTAAATATGATTGATGACGGCGCCCGCGCCCGCTTTGTCCTGCTGCCTGTTCAACTACAGCTCAGAGTGAAGATTACAGCCAAACAGCCCGTTACGTTACCGGCACCTTCAGATATGAATCTTAGTACTGAGCAGCATGAATTAGACCTACCTCTCATCTCGACAAATCACCTGAATGGAAGCAGAGTCTGTCTAACGCCTGAAACAATGTCACGGGAGGCGAGCTAGTGGTAAAATAAAAATAGCTAATAGTACATTATAAAACGAAAAGTGGAAACAACCGGGTTTTTGCGATCTGCTGTTTTTTAATCCGGTAAAATGTGATTTTCTTTTTATATCGCAAATGTTGCACCTGTATTCATTTCATAATGATCCTTACTCAGTGAAGTATGCAAAGTATGCAAATATATTGGCTCATTTTGGGGTGAATTAAGTGCAAGGCCAGTCTTAAATGTAACTATATATATATATATAAAGCATCCATCCTTTTGCTTTTAAAAAATGGGGACATAAGTTAAAAGTCCATCACTACACACCAGCCCTTACTCTCCACTCGAGATCGGTCAAGTCAGACTAAAGCAAAGACTCGTTGACATTGTTTCCAACTGAACCGAGCAACTTAGAAACTGCTGCCATGGGCTGTTTTTCCCCCCTGTCGTGAAATTTTGAATATAAATTAAATTAAATGCTTGTTTAGAAATATTTTGCGTTCTACCTTTCTACTGTAAAACTGGTAGCAAGCCTTTCAGTGTCTATAAAGCATAACAGTGATCGTAAGATATGATGTATTGTGCGTGTGGACATGAGATATGGCCATCATTTAGTTCTGCTTTTGGGCTAGTTTTGTCTCCTGGCGACCCTGTTGTAGAGCAGATGCTCGCAGCTTAGAAGTGTGGTGTTCTCTAACTCCATTCTTTTGATTGCTATAAATTGATTAGTGTGACGCAGCTCAAGGTCCGATCAAATCGTGTCGAGTCCACACGTTCACCTGTCAGGCACAATCTGAGGCAGCCGGAAGACATCCACGAGGACCTCGCTCCTCGGCGGCAGGGTCCTTCCCGTCTCACGCGGGACACGCAGAGGCAGCCGTGAGCGTTGCTTGGTTTCAAAAACACCTATCTAAAACTAAATCCGCGCGTTTGTGTGTGTGTGTGTGTGTGTGTGTGTGTGTGTGTGTGTGTGTGTGTGTGTGTGTGTGTGTTTTCCAACCCGCAGTATCATTAGCTGTTTGTGTATTTCATCCCTCTTGGTTTTGAATAAATAATATTTGCTCGATAGAATATTTTGTTGATGTTCTAGCTGCCAAGATAAAGTTCTGTGTTCCTCACATATACTCTAAATGATAAATAAACGTATCCTGACTTATTAAGCGTTGTTAAAACACTTTGGAAACCAAAGTAAATAAAAAAAAGACACTGTTATGATATAATCTAGACACCTTATAGCTAAGGTTGTTTATTAAGTGAAAACATTAAGTTGTGGAGGACTGGATTTATTATTATTATTAATATTTACAACATAATTAATTGTAGGCCTATAGTTTTTCATAATATGCATATTTATTGGGCCGAAAGCCACAACTTTGCTTAAGTGAATTAATTTGTGTATTTTTTCATAATATTTACTAGGGCAAAAAGCCACAACTTTCAAAAAGTTCCTCTATCTTGCGTAAATGATATGGTGACATCTAGTGGTCGTGAAATGCTTGTACAGTTGCGTTTTTCAAAGCATCTTGAGATATTGGACATTGATCGTAGAGGCCATTGGTGGAAATGATACACGATCTGTTTAGGCTTACGATGCTTTTGGAAAAACGCAGCCCTAGACATAATAATATAGTGGCTTAAGAATTATTTCATAGAAACAAAAATTGATGATAAACGATAAATAAACGTTATTACCTTATCTATTGAGATCGGATCAGGAACATAATGTATTACTCCACTAGAATGATTCCAAAAACACCGAAAACTGGCTTTAATACAGACATCAGGAAAAGTATAAATGATGTTAAAACAGCTTCACTAACAAAATGTTCTGAAACAAAATGTTCTGTAAATATATAACAGCTACAGGTAAAAAAAAGTCAAGATGTGAGTTACAGTGTCCAGCTGTTGAATAGCATTCAGTTTTTTTAATGAATATGAATCGGAATATTGTGTCCATTACAGACTTAACAAGGTACATTTGTTTAGGAAATATTGTTTATATTTTACGAATGCAAATACTTACAAATTGGCCTCATTTGAGACAAATGTATTTAAAAACTAAAACTTTTAGACAATACAGACAGGCCTAATTAAAATGTTGAGAAAGAGGTTTAAATAGTTGAACAAAATTAATAGTAAAAATAAATTTTGAATGCTCTTGTGCACTCTGCACATATTTTCCACTCATTTCTCAACCTCTTGTCATGACGCTGCCCACAAGTTATGCGGTTTAAGAGCATCGATCATTTAAGGATTAAGCAAAAAAGAACAAAATAAAGCAAGAGTATTTGATGAGAAATTCTGTTTTTTTTTGTTTGTTTTTTTTTGAGAAAAAAAGCACTATAAGCAGTATATAACAAATCACAACCCTTGGAAAGTGACAATGTGCAGTTCTGGGGAAAAATAAAGTATTCAACTTATTAACCTTCGAATAACAGCAAACGTTTAATGGCTGTTACTTGCAGCTGTTCACCGAGCAGTTAATGAACTGCATTCAAAGCTGCATCTTTTAGCACGTGTCAGAACAATTCAACTATACTTGACAGAATTCTTCTGATCATTGATGATATTCAGTGTAACTGTTTATTGAACATTTGTAAAAACCATGTTGTCATCATAGAGCCTAAAAGTCATTTAAAAGAAAGCCAGTGAATAGCATCGCCTCTCTATAGTATATACTGTGCACCATAAAGAGGAAAAGCATCATAGATAAATTATTTTTTCACATTTTCACTTAAATTTATTAACAGACTCTGCACTCAGCTTTGTTCACAGCCTTGGAAAACAGCAGCCTACAAGTCAGCATTATTGAGAAACCAACTGGAAACAGAGAAGTGTAACATTAAAAGGAGGAGATGCACTGAATACAGGAAGCAAAAACAGTATTACAAGATCACCATCTAGTGGATAACAGAAGGAAACACAGTCTTCCCTTCACAGAAGTCAATTATGTGATTTATTACCTCTGAATACCTAAAATGATTGTATCCGTAACTGTTTATATATGTCATGTTATTTTATTATAACACATTTAAGTACAAATGATTAGTATATGAAGATATAAAATCATCTGTCAGTCAAATACATGTCTTAGATTTGGTCAGTTTTGGTCAAGTTTGTGTTAAATTTGTGATATGCAACACATTTATTATGTCTTACATATGGGCTCTTCTGCTGTGTTCACATATCGTTGTCTCTCACCGCGCGTGTGTGTGTGTGCGTGTGTGTGTGTGTGTTACGAGCTGGCACTAAAAGGTAATGACTACTTTTCTTGCCTAACAAGTAATTGTTACTTGTTAAGCGTTTATGGAACAGACTACAAACACCAAAAACTGACTGCACATTTTCCCAATTAGTAATTACACAGTGTGGCAGTATCATACTAAAATAATTACAGGCTACTTGTGATTTCACGCTGCAACACAGCAGAAGCGCAGTAAAGCGAAACAATCATGGTTTTCCATTGTAAGGTAAAAAAAAAAAAGTGTTGGCCCTAAAGGTGCAGTAGCTAAGCGATGACAATATTGTTAATGTTTGCCAGCTGTCTCTTCTGTGTGTATGCTGAAAAAATAGCATCCCAACACTCTTGTAGCTAATCAACAATAGAAGGCAGAAACAGAGTGAGAACGAAGGAGATTTGTAAAAAAGAATATAGCAGTTTAAGACCAGCAAAGGACCAGATTAAATCAGCATCCCAGCTTCAAAACATACCTAACCAGATAATAGTTATTTTTCCACAGGGTTACAGAATCATGCTACTGTTGTAATATTAGTTACTATTCTAACAGAACTGATTCGTCCGATACGCCAACTGTTAGTTGAACCTTTTGTTTTTATAGTAATATAGATATATATTATTTTGATGATATTTAACACATGCAGATATTACTGTGGATTGTGGCTCTTTCTGAGTTATTCATGGTATGTTGAAAGTAATTTGTTAATGCTTTTTACACTTCCTTCTGATGAACTATAGTTTAAGGGTGAGTAAAATAATGTCACCTTATTGTACCCAGTTTTTGAAAATGCCTATTATATAAAAACCTTTTTGCTGATTGTCTACAGTGTTATGGTGTGTAGAAAAAAGGTTGCATGTTTGTAAATTTGAAGGGTGGAGTAATGAAGGATGTGTGTGTGTGTGTGTGTGTGTGTGTGTGTGTGTGTGTGTGTGTGTTGCTTCTTCGTCTGGTTTTATGGCAGGTTGCGAACAGACTTCATATGCATACCGCCACCTACTGTGAAGAAGTATGAAAAGTATGATACCTGATTCTCACATAATCCATTTACGTTGGGGGTTTGGAGGAGGATTCAGAAAAATGTACAGAATTGTCCGTCTCTTTGACAGACAGGGTGATTGTAAAGTGTAACTGTCCAGTTAGTGGTGAGTGTGCTCCAGCGGAGCAGCAGAGTGTGGGATGATGACACAGAACAAAAATAGCTGTGTGTGCCTGTTATTATGGATGGATGCACTTTATCTGACTTCTTTTGGACTGTTGTGGTAAAAAAAATGCCCACTGACATTATCTAGTTTGGAAAAGCAAGGACAATTTTTATTATGACTCTGACTGGATTTGTTTAGAAGAATACCTGCAAACTAGTTGCTTTTCGATTAGTTTGCCATTTTAAATCAAAATATGCAATTTTTGAATCGTGTATTTTTGAAAAGTGTTTTTTTTATTGCCTAGACGAAGAGAGAGACATTGCCAGCTTGTATACAGTGATGTGAACGTGACTGACACAACATGAGCTTGGACCTATCAGTGTGCAAGATCTTAAGGGTGCCATGAGCAACAATTAAAGTTTAGGTCAAAAATGTAAAAAAAATAAATAAAATAAAACTAAACATACCATATAAACTAACATAAAATTAGTGCCTTCTCCAATTTTGTCAGACAAAAGTCATGGCGTGAAGAGAGTAAGGTCACGCTGTGGACAAACTGGCATTCACGTGATGCGATTTCGCAGGTCAGAGTTCACCAAACGTAGTGATGGGAAGTTCGGATCAGTTGTAGCACTTTGAAAACGCCCAATTCATATTTTTATCAACACTATTTCTCAGAAAATGCTTAATGCACCTATAATTTTCATAAGTTGCCCTATTATAGATTTTTTTTTTTAATTACAGTTCATGCAGCGTGTAACACAGTTCTAAGTGAATGAAAACTGAAGAAATGAAAAGTTCAATCTGAAAGTGCAGTGTATAAAGTTATTGTCTCTCAAAAGAAAAAGTCGATCATTGAAACAAGTTGTTTTTTTTAAAATGAATCCCAAGCCATTTCATGTTAACGTGATAACATGTAACATTAGGATACTGTCCACCTACTTTTGGGGACTCCCAAAGACAAAATATGCAAAAATCATAGCCCATAATTAAGGACACTTTGTTCTGGTAAATCCTCTTGTGGATGGTTTGTACAACTTTAGTTAAGCAGTAAAAAAAATGTGTGACGTTTAAAATGTTCCTTCTTTTTACTTATTGACTAAGATGGTTACAAAAAACGCTCTCCCCTATCTATTTGTAAGTGGACAAATCCATTTTTGACCATGTTTAAATTCTTTCTACACATTTTTCTCAAAACATCAGTGCAGAGAATATAAAACACGGTCACATGTATTTTACATAATGCACTGTACATACAGTATATACGCGGTACAATATCTAAAAAAATAAAAAGACATCTCTATGACCAATACAGTGCTTTTCCCATAGATGGCAGCATTTATCAACATTTAATAGAAAGGTTTCTGTCTAGAATGGAAACAGCTCTATTTTAAGAATCATGGCTTTCTTAAATGGATTATTAGAGCAGATAAAGCTACTACTGATTCTACTGATGAGGTGAATCGTTATGCATCGGTCATGCTTTCCACCAAATTGTGACTCAGACATCTGTGACGATGAGGTAAGGAGCACCAGACACCACACAGACACCATGATACACAATGTCATCCTGATGCTCTTTGACACGGGAACCCACAGCATTGATCAGGGAACTGAACGATTCCCATGGTGTTCCACAGGGATCCCATTTCCAAGGAAAAACAAGCTGAAATCAATCTCTGTCATCTGTTGGCCTGACAAGGTCAATAAAAGATAAATTCAACATATGAGATAATCTGGTTTAGACATTATTGCTTCCATGACCATGTGTTTTAGCTTAAAGAGTTTAGATCAAAAGGTTGATGCAGCAGCAAGAAGTTAATAGTCATCATCAAAAGAAGAATATTAGATCACTTGTGAGATGTTCTGACTTCCCCTGACTTTCCATGTAGCCACCTGTATTTCTTTTGAGCAGTTAGCTTATATCTATCCAGTCCAGTAGCTCAAGGTTAATATTGCTTAGCGTTAATCTCATTCACCCAGCAGTTGTGTAACAGTGACTGAGAACACTGATGCACCTAAACAAATAAACACAATCCCGAACAGTGATGTACTGATCTTAGATCAGAAACACTGTAAGAAATGTCAGCCAAAACCTGTGAATGTCTGATTGTCCAATATATAAAATGTGAGAAATAAAGAGTGCCAAATTTCACACTGCAAAAAAGAAGCGTGTGAAAAAACTAAATACTATTGTTGTTGGTCGTTAAAAAAATTATTATAATTAATCCTTATAAGTGGGTGGCCAACCCTAGCTCCGCCCCTTAGTTAATATTTCTAGCGTATTAAACTGAAAACCTTGAATCTGCACAATCAAGTTCCCAGTGCACAGTTTGCTAATGTTCAAGTTGGTAATGTGATCACATTTTTAACATGTGCATGTGAACTGTGTGCTGAAATTGTTCTTGTTTGTACCGTGGTTTTTGCATGCAAAAGTGACATATGGCAATATTTTCTTCTGCATATGTGAAAGTTTTTCTCACATATGCTACACTAAATACTTTAAGACACAAAATTTACTCCATTGTTAAAACTGTATTAGAAATTCTATCATTTGCAGCAAAGAACACGACTGGCTCATGCTTATAATGACAATACAACCCTATTCCTAAAATAAAAATACAAAACATATCTCTTTATATCTGGCAGGATGGTAGCTCTGCATGACAGTTGGTCAAAGACTTTTCTCTGTAGACTCTGAATGGGTTGATTTCCACCGTAGCCTGTAGCCAACACTGAACTAGCATGGACAATGGAGTCTGATCAGCATAGGGAGGTTAAGCCACTATTGAGCCCGTTCCCCTCAGGGTGCATTATTAGGTCAGCCCAAGCCGCATCTCGGAACATTTTTTTTTTCACTATGGAAAATATTGACAGGAAGCTGAGGCTTGCGCGATTGATTTAAATTTAGTGAGGGAGCGACTGGGCCGCCGTCCTATCAGTGTGATTAATTAAAGAGCAAACGTTTTTTAGCACGGCTGGCTGATTCGCACTGCAGGGTGGAACAGCGTGGATTAGAAAAAGGGAAAGAGAGAGGGAGGGGTGCATTAGATTCAGGATAGCGAACAGGCCTGGCGCTGGACATGCGCTTTTAGCTGCAAGGGAAAATGGATGAAAAACATTAGCCGTTCATGCGCTGCCTAGTTTTGACAGCTTCTGCTCCAGGCTCCTGAATTTCTGACCCATTACTGCAGCTCTGTGTGGCATCTAGTTGGTGCATTATGTTCCATGTCATTTCTCATTTGTCTCAATGTGGCTGATGTCTATTGAGAAAGCCAGTTCTGCTCCAGACATTTCATACCTTAGTCTACTCAGCCAACGCTAAAAATGTATGGATCAGCCACACTGTTGTTCCTTTTATCATGTGCATTCAGTTGATTTGACAAACTGACCAGATGGGACAGTCTATAGTGTAGTGATGGCGTGAATGGGCAAGGCCGGTGTTTTTTGTTACAGTTATTTATGGGCTTTGAATATAACTCATGTGCCTCCAGACAATAAGAACAAAACGGGTTGTGTTTAAAGGTTTCTGGTCAAGACGCAAAATATTCTCAAGCTCCCAAGCAGTTTTGTGAACTATCCCAAAAACATAGCTTTGTGAGCACTAGTTAATATTTTGTGTAACAGTGAAGAAAGGGCCTACAACTAGGACACTACTGAACGCAATAGAAGATGACAGGCAAGTAGTTCTCATTTCCTTAAAGTGAAGATCGTTCTGAAGTTAGTCGGTGATATTCTCTCAACATACAGAGAATCTCAGTATAGCTGAAACAGCTTTCTGATTTTAAACGAGAACCGAAGAGAATTAATAATGAACTGGAAGAGGCGGAAGTGGGAAGTGAGAGAAAATGGAGACTGCGATTCAAGTAGCAAGAGACAATTTAAGGATTTATGGAACACTGGAAAATAAATATGGTATGGACTTGGTTGGCTTTCTGGATAATTTGTTAAAAAGAGCAGTGGACTTTCCTCTTGACAGAGAGCTCAGGATTGAGCAAGCGCACCAAGCATTGGTATCGAAACCTAATAATCCACACGCAAAACCACAGTCTATAGCAGTAAAATTCAGGAGCAACAGATTGGACAATTCTTTACTTCCCTCAAATTGTCATTTTACATCAGAGGAAAAATAAATGAATGAATTAATACCAAGCCTCCTTCAGCCTTGCTGTACATCCTTCATGCAGGCCAAAATGCCTCCATCATGGAGTGAGGCTGTTATCTCAGTTATTCCAAAAGGGGGTAACCAGTTTTTGATCGTGAACATCGAGTACAAATTATACACCAGCATCCTTGCCAAAAGACTGGTAAAAATGTATACATAACATCCTGGGTTCATTTCTCAAAGACGAACTCATGATAACATCCCTGCACATCGCATAAATCACATCAGGACAAACCTGAAGCCCTTTTCATTAAAAATCATTTAAAAAATGTATTTTTAAAAATCTGAAAAAAAACATTGCAAGTTGGCCTTTCTTATAAAAGCTCTTGAAAAATTTGACTTGCACAAATATTTTGTTAGGGGTGTTTGCAAGCTACATAATAAACCAACAGTCTGGATAAAAAAATGGGTAGATTTCAGATCGCATTACATTAGAAAGTGAATCAAGACCGAGTGCTCAATTTCACACTCCCTATAGAGCCTCCTGCACAGTGGATAAGGCAGACCTGAAGCGTAAATGAAGACCACAAATTATACACTAATGATATTTTGATTGATTAACCCACATCTCATTTCCTGAACAAAAATGACTTCTACAGCTCCAAAACAGAGAAAACCTCAGTTGTGAACATAATTCACAGAAATATTTATAAATTTAAAACCAAAAGAAATCCCTGACAGAGATACATTTTGTAAATCAAAAATGACACAGACAGAACTCCATCTCTTTTTCGTTGGCCTTAGACACAGAATTGAAATTATAAAGAGAATAAAAAAAAGACTGGATCATAAGTTACAAATAATTTCATGGTCCTGAATTCAAAACAAATACAATGGATCATAGATTCAAAACTTGGGTCTCAAAAGGAATAACTACACGGTAGAGCTTGATTGTAGCTACACCTGTTTAGAAATAAGTGCTGTTGCTACACCAAAATAAAGAATAAAAAAAAAAAAAAAAACAGGTTTCAGAGTATTTCTGTTTCTTTAAACAGTCTTAACATCTACAGTTTTGTTGAGATTGCACAGTAGGCTGTAACTGTTACCTCAGAACTGATAATCAATGACAATTTGCTAACATTTTCTTTTGAAATTTCGTTTTAAATTACAGCAACTAAAGTAAACAGCATCTAAGTACATTAGAATATCACTAGCTTATCTCTAGAAAGGTCAATGTATTGAGGCCCTATTGATCTCTGACGAGTGACAAAACGCTGTGTGATAAGCATCATTTTGAGCATCCATTAAATAATCAATGTAGTAAAGACTTTTTTCTCTTTTTTGGCACATGCCCTGTGGACTTCAGAAGGTCAGTATTTGTTAGTTCATTGGCAGAGTGGTTAATCAATCAATACAACTCTTGACTGGGAATGTTGGCAACTACACACACACAAAAAAAAGATTCTGCTGTTTCAGTAGATGGCTAAATCCGTCATGTAATGATGACAGGAGCACAAATTGTTAAGTCTTATTTCTGATCAGTTGGACGCTGACGTGAGATTACTTCTGTTCTTCAGTCTTCTAGAGTAGAAGAAGAAAAACATTCTAGGAAGAGGTTATATGGTTTGGGCAGTAATAGGTTTGATTCATTATGTATAGTATATGGTTTAATAGCAGCGAGAGACCGCTGAAGGGCTATAAAGGCCATTAACAGAGGGCAAACCATTGCTAATTTGCTTTTTCAGTGGTGTGACTGTGATATGTCACGCGCAAGAGATCAGAGCTACAGCTACGGGATAGCAGAAATAATTTCATTATGGAAAAGAGCTTGCCTTCATGTTACAGGCACCAGCACTTTGATTGCAAGCAAACATATGTCGTATACAATATATACAGAGCCAGGTACAAACAAACCTCTCTTCGGAAATATCATAGTAAGGAAAAATAAGAGAAAAACATACTTCAATTCTAGGCCTGATGTCTTATGTGAAATTGGTATTTGGGCTGTGAGAATTCACAAGGTATATGCTCAAATTCATATTAAATGGAAATGCTAACAGATCATTACATAGGGGTAATAAATAGAGGACACATGTTCACAGATTCAGTCAAGTGAGGAAATAACAGATTATATAGTACTGAAAGTAAACCATTTAAGAATAATTTTTTTTTGATTAATGTATTGTCTTTATATAATATAAATATTCCCATATCATCCTGATACGGAACATTTATTTATGTTAATTGCTGTAAGTGTCAAAATGCGACCATTCTTTTTGGAGGTACTGGGAGGGGGTTATAAACAACAGGTCTATCAAATAAAATAATAATGTCTGCTTAAAGGCCTAGTTAGTCATTTTATCATAGTACCATTTACAATAGTGCGCTTGTGACTAATTCTAACCATTCTAATCCACTGAATATATTTTCCTGAAGCAGCTTGCTCATTGTTACGGTTAGCCCTGTTGTTAACATTCAAAGTGTGCAACGAAGTTACTGAAATAGAAAATATTTCACTGTGATGTCCGGTAACAGTAACAGTCTGTAATGACAAAAAGTCGGGGCAAACAAATACACACAATATAAATAACTCAATGGGAACAAGAATGGGGCTAAACTGCTACAATTGTTTGTGTACATGTTGCAGTTCATGGCTTTGTTGACACATTTCCAATAATGCTCAAGTCTATAATTAAGGCTCTTCCCACTGTGATGCAGGAGAAGAGGTCTAATCCATAATTAGCTCACCAAGTAAAGCAAATGCATTCTCATACAATTAAAGTAAGAGAGAGAGAAAGAGAGAGAGGGAAACAGGAAAGCAAACACACAACATTCATAGTGCCCCCCTGTGTGAGCTTTCTCATTAAGAACTCAAACTGCTTCACTGGCTGCTATTTAATGGAATTGAATTTTCTCTGATTGGAGTTTGCCATTCTTGACACTCAGAAACAACAACACACCAAAAATGAGTTGGGGCGTGCTGAACCGAGAAAACTAATAAACTGTATAATTAAAGAAATTAAGTGTTGCATGGAGAGAACTGAATAGTGACTTCTCAGGGTGTCTGTTCGTTAGCAAACTGGGCTGCGGCTTCTGAACGGATCACTAAGCGAAGCAGCCAAAGGGTGGCACTAGAGACCCATTACCTCTGAGTCTCCGCCATGCTCTTCTTCAGGGTGAGGAATAAGATGCTTTTCTGCTGGAGGTCAAGAGGAGTGGAGAGGTGGCCTGCCTATACATGTATGCCTTATGGTTTGTGCCGTCTCAGGACCTACATACTCAAGAGTTTTTTTTTTTTTTTATTTTGTCAAACATATTCTCAAAAACAAGATATATGTATTAGAAATACATCTGTTTTTTTTCTGGGTGTAACAGATAATTTGTAAATATTATCATATAAAGATTCCATATTTTATTCTTCTTGTATTGCACATACCAGCATTATCTAAGTAAAGTAACAAGGGAGAGCTTACTGTAACATTTATATCTATACATATGTGTATATTTATAACAAGTCTCTAGAATACTTAATTTTGATTGGGCATTCATGGCACATTACTAATATTAATCCATGCCAACACTATCTATCTATCTATCTATCTATCTATCTATCTATCTATCTATCTATCTATCTATCTATCTATCTATCTATCTGTCTCAGTCTGGCATGGCATGAACTTGACTGACTAGCTTGTGAATTGTTGGCATATGGAAGAACAATGAATCTTCACCTGTCTGATATAATCCCTCTTCGCTTATCTCTGGTGTGCTGTTTCCTCTTTGTTCACCTTTGAAGAGATCAGCAAAACATTCTGTTCATATAGTTTTACAGGTGTAATCTAAACTCACACAGTCGCAGAGCGGTTCGTCCATTATCCCCATACAGCAACTGTGATAAATCACAGGTGAAAGACCCATCACAATACAGGCACCACTAACAGCACTGGTATATCACACCAGGTTAATGTTCTTTGTTCAGGATAGTTTCTGTGCAATATCAGCTTCAAAGATGTGGCAGGCCTCCTACAACCTGTTGCCTAAGGGAGGGATTTGTGTCTTTTCACACCCATAATTCCATGCTAGGTGCATGGTACTGTCCTGACCGCACAGAAGCTGCATCTAAAGTAGGGTTGAAAGCGGTTACAACGATCTCATGATAATGACTTTGATAACGATTCTTTAGATATTATACGATTGTTCTTTTCAAAAATGAATCGAGGATCAATAGTGTTTTTCATTTTTTGTTTTTCTTGTTCACACAGAAATGAGAAATACTATTGCACATTAAAGAAATATTATAAATAATTTTTATGTGGATTTGTGGCAGAATTTGAAGCCGACACAGGGACTCAAAACAGTCTTATCGTGGCTGTGTAAATACACCAGCTAATGCAAGCAGAATTTTATGAACATTAGAAGATGAGCACTGTTTATTTGATTTTTGGATACAATGATCAATCTAACATTCAGCTGATGTCTCTTATTAGCTCTGTAGATTTAGTTGGTTGGTACTAGGGTGAGAAATGTTTACAAGCAATATGAATGCGGGGTGTACATCCACCCTCATTACAGAAAGAAAAATAAACCTCTGATACCAGCAGATAACTGATCTCAATTACAGTAGCCAAGAATTTCTCACCATGCTCAGGGAATCTTTCATTAGACACACCCTACCCAGCACTAACGTACGTGTGCAGCAGATAGGCTGAGAGCCAGAGGGGTCTCGGTGAAGAAAACTGAAATAACCTGTTAGGACTGCGAGACTGAGAAAAGAAGGTTCATAGGACAGAATGTTCTCATACAGACTCTTACACATTTAGTCTAAGATTCCATTCCTGACACTGAGATGGAACCACTATTCATCGGCCAAACTCTCTTTCTTTGGCTAACAAAGCAAACTGAGCTGTTTTAAAAGAACAGTTAAAGACATTTTCTTTCTGTTTCTAGTCACAGTTGCTACCTCATTTAAAACTTAAAAAGGGCCTTTCTTTGTGTAACCCATTTACAAACAGACATAATGTCTAACCTTTTGTTTTTCACAAGGATGTTTTCATTTTATATATTGGTACTTTTGTCACAGAATGTGTCACAGAAAAAAATTCTCATAATCAATCATAATCATTTCCACTACAGTGTCATTTCCACCAAGTCTTAGTCCAAGTATAATGCAATCTATATATGCAAAATTTAGAAGAAGAAAAAGTCCATACACACTCAGAAATAAGGGTACTAAAAGCTGTCACTTTTCTACCTGAAAGGTCAATTTTGGTACGTTAAAGGTATATTAGTACCTAAAGTGTACATATTAGGACGTAACAGACACAAAAGTGTACATTGTAAATAGGTACTGCCCCGGTGACAGCTTTATTTCTGAGAGTGTAGTTAATTCCACTGAACGTATCCTAAATATAAAAACTATTATTTTTTTATTTGCCAAAATTACAAATTCACATCATCACAACTGGAAATGACAAACCACTACAATATTCTCTTCACTTAGGATACTTACACTGGTTCCCTGAAAAATGAGAGAACCTTGGACAACTTTCTTTCAAAAAAAAAAAAAAAAAACATTTTGTGAAATGTTAAAGGTTCTTAATGGAACCACTTCTATGGCATCGTGAAGCACCTTTATTTTTAAGAGCGTATATGTGGCCTTCGTACTGAGTAATAAAACCAAAGGAAGCTGAAATAACTTTTTTTTAATAAACATCAATCCCTAGGTCAGAGTGGCCAAAGTTGATGAAACCCACCCACACATAGTATCCACTCCATCCTTCGAATTGTCACGCTGATAGCCTGCAAACTACAAACTGTATAGATTTTCCTGCCATCAAACAGATAAAGGTCAGATTGTGCCAGAGGCTCTTCTGACCCACAGGCTCCTGCTCCTGCTCCCCTCCCCTCGTGTGCTCTTAATCCAGTGGAACACTGAGGCTTCCAGCACAGATTAGTGGTGTTAGCCTGCAGGGCTTTCGACTGGGCTGCCGCCTGAAAACAGATCCCTCACTGTGCCCATGACCCCAGTGCTGAGATGTGGACAAGTGCCATATGGTTGAAGGTGGGTCCTATGGGGTCCAGTTCCTCGCAGACAGCTGGCCCCGCTGGCCCTCCTAGGCGGCAGAGCCCCCATGTCACAGAGCAAAAACATGTGCCTAGCAAGTTAGCTAAATACTACAGATATAGATTAGTGATCCCTGGCAGGGGACGGTGCTCTTACACAGGGCTGGAGTTGAACAGAAGGAGAGGAAAAGCCTTTGAAATGGATCAAAATCCCTCTCTTTGTCATTTTAAGTACATGTAGCCATGAGAGGATCAACAATTAAGCATGGCTCAAAAAAACGAAAAACAGCAAAGTGAACAGCACTATTTATTCCTGTTAAGTTTTGAACATGAGATGACCGTCTATTATTCTGAGAATATTCTGGGTTCAGTACCAGCCTGCTTTTTGAACAGTACTTGTGGTGCAATGTTGATTACCATAACAATTCTAATTAAAAACAAAATAAGTACAAAAATGGTTCACATTAATACAATTAATAATGAATTGGAATGAAATGACATCACTGGATCATCCTTTCTGTTGTCTTTTTGTGCTGATGACCTATGCATTATAGAAATGTATGCACTGGTCTGAATTATAACAAAAGAATCATGCTACCAGTGTCTGTCAGTGTGGTGGTGGCATGCAGGATGGTTGAGCAGTCGCTGAGTGTCATGAGCATATCAGTCTAATTCCAGGGTTGCAGATGTTGTCTAGATTGGATGTGAGGGATTAAGATGTAACCCAAGAGCTCTTTGAGTGAGTTCGGCATGGCTGAATATGCTTCTAAAGACCTGGTGGCAGGCAATGCCGGGCGATCTGCCAGGACAGTATTACCAGCAGGGCACTTTAACAGGGCTTTACAGCTGGAGGGAATTTATAATGAATTTCAGAGAAGAGCTTTCTTGAAATGCTTTGCATCAGTCCTCGGAGAAAAAACAAGTTGCCTTTAAACTGAAGTTCATTGTGATTGTTGCTTAAATCAGAAATAAAAAAAATGGTGGAAAAAGTATGTTTTTGATTGATAAAATGCTTGTAGGGTAAAATAATTAAATAAATAAATGAATAAATTCCAATCTCTTGATATGATTGCTTTCTGGATTGTGTTTTATTATATTTCAGAGGCGCTTCATACTACGGATTAGATCCCAGGGAGAGGTAATTTCCTAAAAGCACTCTGAAATATTTGGTTACACAGGTGATGTAACAGTCGTGGACATGAATCCCTTTTCTAGCTGTGAAGAAAAAGGGAATCAGCGTAAAACCTGGCAGACAAATAGATGGAAGATATGTGACATCAGGTTGGCCTATTAAGGTTTAAACAAAGCTTCTGCTGAGATGAATCCATCTGAAGATGAAGCGAGGGGAAGGAAAGAAATACACAATGAAAACAAAAATTGAAAGAATAGAGAAGAATTGCAATTTAATTACAGTGAGGTGGAAGACAAATATCTCTATATATGTGACTGGCATCTGTTGGGTGGCTTGCTGCTCCCACGTATAGTGAAAGGAGATTATGTTCCAGCATAAATGGAGCTTTTACTTTTTTTATATTTTAAATCCAGCAGGCCTAATCTAATCTTATCCCTCCCCAATCCAATTTTTAATGCTGGCTACACATAGGATTAGAGTGTTGGAGTTTGCTTTGTAGGCCATTTGACTGAAATGCAGCATCTGTGCTGGTTACTGAGAGAGATACACACTCAAGAATAAGGCTGAAGACATAAAAGGTGAAGATGAGGCACATTTTTACAAAATACAACCAGAATGTACAAGATGCACTACCACTGAAAATTCTGAAGGCAGCAATATTTTATTTATTTATTTATTTATTTATTGATGAAAGAAAATAATACTTCACTTCATCAAAAAGACAATTATAATGTTACATTATTTTATTAGTGTATACTATAGTAAGAAATGCGCATGGTTGAAATGGGAAAAGGGAGTAAGAAACAATTAAAGTTGATCGCAGTTAAATGCTATGCTTTACTTTCTATTCATCAAAGAAGCATATAATGAATTACTTTTTAAAATATATTCAAATAGAAAACAGCTACTTTAAACTACTTATGATTAAATAAAGGCAGCATTGGTAAGAATAAGATACTGACCCCATGGCCATTTATTCATAATATTTTCAGGGAAAGTATGTACATTAGTGTAAGTTCATATAATTAAAATGATATAAGTAAGAGTACATGAGATTTTTATTAGTTTGTATGAAGTGCAATGGTGTGACCTCCCTGTGACCTATCCGAGTTAGATTAAACAAGGGCAAAAAGGGGGTGGAGTTTCACTTAAATGACCACTACACAGGTTTGCCGATAGAGCTTCATGATAATGAACCGAATGGAAATGTGCTTCACTGCATTTCTTCGTACACCTAAGCCTTCACAATCAGGCCATCCTCTGGCTGTTTACACAAGCTGTTTATGTAGTGATAAGCCCAGGTGATGTCAGGTGTGCATACTGAATAAATATTTGCCCGCAGACTGGCAGCTGTTTGTCAGGATGCCATTAAGCAGCCGTGTCGCAGAGCAGCTTGCTAGAAGCTCAGCATTCCCTCGTCTCATAGCATCAGCTCCATCATCACAAATTCAAATACAGCACCACTCCAGGTGGGCTCGTACAAGAATGAGCTCAATAAAGATCAATGCTTTGGAAACACACTGGCACCTGTTCCTTTAAATCTGAGGAATCGGTTTAAGATCTAATTGAATTGCATTCAGGTAATGTAAAAGATTCTGCATGGTAATTAAATTCACTGTAACAATCATTTAAACTGAAAGCCGTAATTACAATCTATGGTTAGCAGGGTTGTCAGTTGATTAAACATTTTCAGGAAATTATTTATATAATATGCCAATTGGTTTATCAAATTAATACAGCTAACTGCATATCAGTATTTGCTTAGAAAAGTCTACAAAATGAAGATAATTCAAAGATGCTTAAATTGCTCTGACAGTAGAAAAATATGGTGTTTTATCCACACCATTTTATCATTTTTATAATACGTAGGAAGCTATTTAAGCTACATGCTGTAATCTGAAGCATGATTTTAAACAATCAAAAACACAGAACTTCACAACCCAGTTAAGATTTACATTTTTAATACAAGTTGACCAGAACATTAAGTCGCTGTATGAATTCATCAACAGCATCTCCAGAACGTTCCAGCCGAGGCTGTTTAGCCATTCTGTAAATGGAACATAATGCTATTGAAGCCCTGTACGCAATGGGCCATGAAGCTGCCTCCAGCCTTGGTGAGGGACGTATGCCTGCTACACCGGGTATATCACTAAGTAGAGACATCAGAGCCCAAGTGTAAACATCATTTGGACACTGCAGTTTTTCCACTCAAATGGGTTTGATGTTGATGAAGAGAGACCTCCTTTGAAAGCGCAACGATCTGCACTGGGGATGATCGATGCTGCCGGGAACGGACGGTAATTATTTGTGTTGCTGAGTGGGGGTGGCTATGCCTAAAGAGATGGAGTAAAGTTCTCTGCTTTTTATCGTCTCCATCTCAACACCGGCTTTCTGATGCAGAAGATAGCCGTATTGTAAAAGCAAGCCGAGGGAAATGGCAAAAGTGGCTTGTGTGGGGTTGTTTTTACAAGGCACATTAAGGTACATGATGCTGGTTTTTATAGCGATGCTGTAGAGATTCTGATTACACATCCAGTGCAGCTGAAGGCTTGAGTTCAGATGTATGCTTTCAAATTGTGCTAGATATTTTAATTCAATTAAATTAATGACTAAACTGACAAAAACAAAGAACAAGCTAATACTATCTACACAAGAGGCATCTGAAAACAAACCAAGTCAGTCTGATGAACATGCCAACATCATTACTAATTTAGCTTGAAAACCCCATCTCCACATGAATGGAGAGAGAATGCCCCATTGCTCAATAACATGATGGGAAATTGAAAGGAAACTTTTGCGCTCCTGTTCAGAGGCTTTGCATTTCCGTATAGAGGTGCACATGGTTGGCAGGTACTGTCATCAGCTGGTGACAGAGTGTGTTTTTCTGCTTGAGGAGACATCTCACTCGTGGATCTGCAAGGGACAAAATATAGATTCTGTCTTGAGAGAGAGAGAGAAAGCTGGCGCTTTCTCTGCTGGGTCATTTCAAGCATGCAAGGGTCACTTTATCATAAAATTCAAAAATCCAGTCAATTTTATTTAATCAGCTGAAATGGCAAAGTGTTTTCCAGATCATTAATCAAGTGCTCTCTCACAGAGGGGGCTTGTCTGCCAGGCAGACCCGCTCCACTTTCTGAATCATTAAGGGAAAAAAGAGAAAAATATAAGAATTCATCGCAACGCAGCCATTGAACAACAAAACCACCAGCATTGCCAATGAGTGAGGCCACACTGCATAACTGAAGGACAATATAAGAAGCAAGGACATGCTTTATACGGAACCTATGATGTAGCTATTTGTGCAGCTTTTGAAGGCTTATTTGTGGTTCGTCTTGAAGACCTTGAAAGTATGGGTCTAATGCTTTATGGCTGTCATAAAAAATGGTGTGCATGTTTGAAAAAAATCTCTTTGTTTGACCCAAAATACTCATTTGTGTGTGTGTGTGTGTGTGTGTGTGTGTGTGGCTGCGTTTATTTGATATAAAATAAACTTTATTACAATTTTGAATAACTGCTTATGTATACTATAAAATATAAAACAATATTTATTTTTCAAAAACAGAAAAAAAAATCCTTGGGATATGATGATCATTAATTATTATTATTATTATTATTATTATTATTATTATTATTATTATTATTAATATTAATAATAATAATACAGTTAAAAACTGTTTGATAAACATAAAGTAAAAAACAATATGCATTTATTTGAAATGAATGAAATAAGAACTTTTTGTAGCAAAGTACACACCTGTCATTTAAAAATCAATTATTCTTGCTAAAGAATACTAATTCTATATATGTTTGAACATATCATTCCCATAAAAAAAAACCAAAAACAAAAAACAAACCCAAAAAAAGCAAAGTGTTGAATGACAGATTGTATTGACCCTTTTTTACCCTCACCTTTATTTTTAAATCCTTTCTTTCAATACAACTAAGCCCTACTGGAACAACTAAAAGCACCAACTTCAAAATCACCTAGCCACATCACTATGGGGACCCTTAAGTGAATATAATTGCACCCGATGCACGGCAACAGCTTGGATCAGTAATAATAGTGTTTTTGCACAAGTGCTGTGCCAAGGCTGGGGCCATTCCCATCCTAGCAGCCTCTCCGTCTCTGCTCCAATTTGATCAAAGCTATTAAAGGCAAGATAACAGAAAATCAGCAAGACCTGAAAGAAGAGAGGAGAGCGCAGTGGAGGATTGTCCTCTGTGCTGTGGTTCTGGCTGTGAGATGGTTGTAGCTGTACACGGTTCAGCATTTCTTTGCTGCCTTCTCTTCTTTTGATGTTGCTATTTGGGAACAGGTGCACATGAGTTATTCAGAAAGGACCGAAGATTCTTTGAAGCCACACACTGTATATTTTATTATATTTCCAGAGGATACACACACTACAGAGTCTGATGAAGACATAGATTCTGAAAAAGAACGATATTCAACAGATTCTAAAACAGAATATTCATTTAAACAAAAAAAGTCATATTAATACATTTTCTTTTTGCTGAAAGTGGCGTACTAAGGAGTGCTGATATACAGTAAAAAAGCACTGGGACTTTTCTCTGTCTTTATCACCCACTTGCTCATGTTTGGATTTTAGAGTGGATCTTTCTGCAGGTTACACAAGTAAAGGGCGACAAGTGACAAGTTTTTATGATCAAGTTATTTGAATCATTCATAACCAATTCTTTAAAAAAGCTGATTCATTCTTGATGAGTGAATCATCGAATCATTCATCCAAACCATTCTGATTTATTCAGGAATGTGACTACTGTGCATGCAAAAATATACACAGCTTCACCTTATTGCTTATCGGACATTTCATGATTAAAGATTAACCATATATTTTGACTAACTTTATGAAGCAGTATACAGCTCTTTTGGTGTTTAATTGTACTTTTCTGCCATCCTGTTTCCTACCGCACAGACATATATTTAATATATTCTCAAGTGGAATATACTCTGTTTGACCCTCTTAATGGCTGTATTGCTATTTTTAAACTGGTCAAAGGTTGTTGCTGTGCAGGTGCATAATAGCTCACCTTCAAACTTCAAAAATGCAGAAAAGGGGGGTAAAACTCCATAATAATACATCATAACATCATAATACGGCACACATTCATCAGACTCGTCTGAAAGCCTAAGTGGCCCACTCTGAGAAGCTTCGCCAGCACTTTTCCAAAATGGCCCCAGGGAATTCTAAATACTACCCACTCATATTCCATAAAAAAAGCAAAGTATGAGTAACATTATCCATCTAAAGCAGGAAGATAGAGATGTTTAGATCCCATTTTGTTAATAGCATATGGATGGTATGGTTATGTTATTATCTCTTTGTTGTGCTGAGCCGGGGACCACTGCCGCCATGGAAACCTCAAAAAGCATTAGCATACCTGGCTAATATTTCTGTTATTGAGGAAGGTTAAGAGCCCAAGTGCCTAATGCATCACAGTTATCTGAGAGCTACTGTTGCGGGTTCTTCTCATAGTGGTTTTAGTACATAGTGCACAGGCTGCCGGACTGCCACGGTGTATTGTGAAACATAGCTAAATAAGAGTCATTATCCCACACCAGAATTAGCGGAAATTCAAATGCTGGATGAGATTATAGACCTCAGCCAAACAAAGAGGTTTAGAGCAACTCCACGTATTGGTCTTATAGGTGAAGGAGGAGGAAGTTCAGGTCTAGTCTACTACACAGGACTAAAGTCTAGAAATCAAAAAACACCTCACCACTTCATCTCCAGCCTCTGAGCAAGGTCAGACTCACTGAGTGTGTAATAAATAGGAGCTAGTCCAAGAGCCATTATCTTGCCTCCATTGCGCGAGGAGTGCGGTGACCTGGCATTCTAACAAATGGAGGGGAAAACTCGGCCTGGAGATGTAAATCCCTCCTCCGGTTCCCCCGTGAATAGTATTGCTCAGAGGCGCTGACCCGAATGGGAGTGTACCACCCAGATCAGAAATGACAGCGGAGGGGAAGACGGGGCTCCCGTTAGCAGAGGAAAGGGTGTGTAAAAAGAAATGATGATTAGGAAGAATAAATGAGATGTCACACTGAGCAAAATATTACCATCAAACGGACTTCCTCGGTCGGGGTTTGAGTGACAGCCAGCATGAAAAATGTGGAATGCGGGGCGGCAGTTGGCTGGTGCTCTTTATTTGTCCCTGTGTGGGTGTGGAGAGAGAGAGAGAGAGAGAGAGAGAGAGAGAGAGAGACGAGAGAAAGAGAAAGAGATACTTTTATCTCAGTAGAGTAACAGGGACATCAAAGAACTATAGTTTCCTGTGGGGACTATGGATTTCATGATATGTTTTGATCGACAGTAATAGTTGAACGTACACCTTTGGGTACAATACAAATACTGATATGAATGTAAAAAATGTAAAAAAACCAAAGTCAATGCTCAGTCATCCATTTGATCCTTTTACAGTAACACTCAATATTGTATTTTTATTGACCTTTTAACACTGCTGTATGGTCATGGGTCAGGGGAATTACTAAAGGTGCTGAAGCTCGATTTGCGCAAAAACAGTATACTTGGGATATCCCTGAGGCTTATCCCAAGGCAGCAAAAATATTTTGGCGTATTGTTTGGCAAATGTGATTAATGTATTTTATTTTTTTTGCAGTTAAAGAAACACACACACACACACACACACACACACACACACACACACACACACACACACACATTTTCCTTTAAAGTAGATACGTATTGTTTCTAGTTCATTCCTGCTCACTCTAAACCAATGTACAGGTAGATGTATTATATTTACTTTATCTGAACATATGGATTCAGTATTATTACTTGCTAAATGACTGTGCTCAAAAGTAAATATGATTTTTGTACCATGTGAAAAGCATCTGTCCTAAATGTTTCTTGCATCCAGGCCTACCGCATTTGACCTTTTTTCAACTTGCCTTTGCTGGACAACCACAGTGATGTTTTAATGTATGACTGTCAAAACATTTGAAAAAGTCACTTTCTTGTTTTTTAATACTATTTTAACAATTGAGAAATTGCTCATGAAAGCTAAATTAACTAGTAATCCTAGTTTTTCATTTGGTTGAAACATCTGCAAAATTCGAAATCTCCACATTTTTTGCTGATCTTGCAGTGCAGTAATTTGAGTTTATAATCCCTGTGGTAAAAAAAAGAAAAAGAAAGAAAAATGATGAATTTGTCCAAATGTATGTTATATATGCTTTTTAATTTTTGTGAAAACTCGCACACTGTGGATTACACCCTCATAACTTGATGGCCTTCGGGGGAGTCTTAGGTATATTTAAATTGATCCCCATTTCATACATTAAAAGCCATTTAGTTATTAGATGCTCAGAAGAATGTGATTGCAACAGATAGGAGCAGTTTGGGAAGGAATTAAAAAAAACGAAGGCTAAAATCTCAGGATTTTGTGCAGCTGTAGAGGAGCAATATGCAGATGGGTTTCATCCCAGGAATTAGCAGAGCTGCTCGGTTGCCCTCTTTCTATGTTGTTATTAAATCTCTCCAAGAGCTGCAGGGAGAAGTGCATTAGGAGTGCATTAAACCACTTCATGACACATTTATGGCATTTTCCTCACTTTTGATTTGTGTTCCCTCACATGAGTGGAACTTCCCACCATGTGACCGCAGCTGGAGCCGTGCCAATGACAGCACGGAGTGGACATATGGACACCGAGTATTGTGGTTCAGTAAATGGAATGAAACAAGCTGATCTTTAATAGCCCTCAAAAATCCAAGACCGCTTCTTAAAAACAGGTGTCCAGATCCAAAGCTGGCTCCATGCATTTATCATAGATTTTTTTCTTTCACATAATAATAAAAAAAAACAACATCCAGTTTAGAATTAGTGTTGTTGTTTGCTACAACTACAACTATTATTATTATTATTATTTTAAATATTAGTGACAATCATTTTGGCAACTATTTAAAAAAGTATTAAAAATGAATAAAACTAATACTGTAAATAAATAAATAAAATGCTTAATAAAAAATTCTTAAAATCAAAAGCTCATAAAAACCACAACCATACACTAATATGAGTTATTGAAATTAAAATGAAATACAAAATATAAAAATAAGTTATTTTGGAAAATCAATGCTATAATACTATAGAAATGTTACTAAAATAATAATGTTTCAAATGAATGGGTTTAAGTATAAGCTTTTTCGTCAAGAAAATAGATCAATGTGTTATAGTAAGCATCACATTAAAGAATTGCTCAGCTGGTGCTAAACTGCTTCCTGTCATTTAGGTTGATGGATGACTAAAAGCAAAAGATAGCCATGTTGTCTGGCCTTTCTTGATGCTATCATGCAAGAAGCCTCTGTAGAGCTGTTCTGAGAGAGTATCATGTTACACCAACAGTGCCTGACAATAGATTGTGGCCGGACTTACAAGACCTTAGGGAAGATTTGATGCCCTTTCTCACCATATGGCTTTAGCCCGGACCTGAACCATTGCATATTCACAAAATGGGATTGAACAAATTCAATTCAAATGGTGATATGTGGGTTTTCAGTTTTTCATTTTGCCTGACACATCTGACACAATTATATTTTTGGCCATTGTTTACAAGCTTAGTTTTATTTTTACATTAAAGGGTTAGTTTACCCAGTAGTTTACCCAATTAGTCTGTGTTTAACTCATCTTCGAAGTATCCTAGGTGTATGTGACTTTTTTCTTTTAGTCGAATCATATCAGAATTATATAAAAAATTGTCCTGGCCCTTCTAACCAATGTCATTGCAGTGGGTGGGTGTTTCCTTTAACAGTCCAGAATACTTTAAATAAAGCAAATGCAAACAAATTATAAAACATCCCTCCTTTGGCTCCGGGGGGGTGAATGAAGACCTCCTGTAGTGAATCCATGCGTTTTTGAAAGATATTTCAAGCGTAAGAAACACTCTTTTCTCTCACTTCTACTGACAGTGTTTTTTTGTTACTGTTGTTGTAACGGGAAGCAGTCCCAGTGGATGTTGTTGGATGTACGCTCCGCTCACATGCCTCTTGTAAATGCAGGAGCAAAGGAAACAGCGCTTCTTTACTTTAGCAAAGGAAAACAAGTCTCCTCTTGGTTTATATCGAAATCCTCTGACATTTTCTTTACAAATCCTCATTTTTTGCTTCTAATTTGTGACCAGAGTTTTGTTTTGTTCTCAATAATCAATAATCACGCAATGCTGCCTCCACGTATGACAAATAGTGTAAGTTACAGAAAATATATACAGCAAACACCTGTTTGGTCCCAAGTAAAAGGCTTGGAGAGGTCTGGACAGTTTTTAATTTAACTCTGTATGGATTCATCTGCAAGATGTAAGTCGTATACACTTAGGATGCTTTGAAGGTAAATAAAACATAGGGTGAACTAAATATCCGATGAGCAATCTGACCAAGCACTGTTTACATGTCAACTTGGTTAGCGGTTGTATTTTTGCCTTCCCTGCTCACAGTCAAACCCAGACACACCATTTCCCCAAATGCCATGTCGATCTACCATGTACTTTCAAGTCAGCGTAGTTGCCATGGCCAAATATCAAGATTTTGCAGATGGCACTGGCTTTGTCATTAGATGTTAATTTAGATATGTACACCTGGAAACACACTGGTCAGGATTTTCATTATTCCGCTTCAGGCCAAGGTCAAGAGTAATATGAAAATAAATGCAAAAAAACACAAGGAGCTTGAAGTGGAGCATTTTTTGATCTCTCCCCATGCAGGGTCTCTTATGATGGTAGGAATAGCCACAAGCCTTTGGTTCTTCCTCTCCCTATTATGCTGCAGTTGTTCAGAGGCTTCTTAAGGCTTTTGGAGGTAATGAATACCTCTTGAGCAAGTCTAGAATCTCCTCCATTTACTGTTGATTGTGTCTGCGGAGGTACATATGAAGTACCGTCAAATTACATGCTGTGTTATACATATTGAGCTGCATGCAGAATCTCCGTATGCCCCTTCAAATGCAGAGGGAGCTGATTTTAAGACAAGGTCTGCTCTTGCTCGAGTTTATTCAGCCCCAAATCCTTTGACTGGATTACTGTTATTAGAGTCGTGGCCACGCATGCTGTGATTGAGAGCTAATCTACAGAATCGCAGCGGGAGGAAACACAAAGAACAAGAGGAGTGATGTCTAATCAAGCCGTTGTACCTGCAGGTTACGACCACATATACTAGGATTTAAAATAGCTCTTCAGTTACGTCAAATATGTGTATCGCTTGATCACTGCTATTTGAGCATATGGATGTCTTTGTACTTAGAGTGCCATTTTAGTTTTGCCATAATGTATTGCATTTTTTTCTGCTTTAAAATTAGAAAATCAGCCGGTCGGCAGCATCGATGTGTGCAAAGCAGTAACCCACAGACCACACAGACGAGTGAATGAGTACACGGTCACAAAACAAACTTCTAAACTTCAGCAATACTTGTTTGATTTTCAGATACTGCATTAAATATAAATACATTCACACAAAACAGTATTTTTGCTAATGCAAAGAAGGTAAGTGTGTGAGCCTTTTTCTTATCCAATTGATGGTTAATATACTATGGATAATATATGTCTGGTACTTCAGTCCAATGAGATTGGAGTGTAGGCGGGGCTACCTGGCACAATGACACAACAACATAAACCAAGCAATGGGGGAAAAATGAGTGAAAAGTGCTATTTATTTCTGCGGTGCAGTCCCGCCTACACTCACATTCTAAATCTTAAATCATACATTACTATTTGTAGCTTTACCAAGTCATGTTTCATGTTTAGAGAAAATTATAGAAAAGAATAAGAGAAGATAGCTTAATATGAAACTTCAGAGAATAATGGAAAAATAACATTTTATAAAAACCAGGAATGGTCCATGAGGCACTTTGTTTACAACAAAGTGCACCTTCTTTTTCAAATCTAAAATATAAGCATTTTGTACTGATGAAGGCTATTATTTTCCAGTCAAGTCTAAATTCCAGACCTTCCTTTCTCTTTGTTATTTGATATCTTACCAAAATGTGAAACTTCCCTGCAAACAAATCACGTCATGAGACTGCAATCGGTGCTACACTGTGTATCCTTTCCAAAAGCTTTTTGTCCAGCCCACTGATCTTCAAATCGTATATCCTGCAAAGTGCACAAGGGCATGCAGGGGTCAAACAGTGGTCTTTTTTCAGAATGACATTCTAGTCTGAGCACTGACCCAAATCTCACCACCAACATCTCACTCAGCAGGTCTAGAGAAGAGTATTTCTCAGGATATAGATCTTTAATATATATAGTTTAAAACTGGAATTACATCCAGGCTGCTTCATTTCATTATTTTAATTATTTACACTTTTAATTTTTTTAAAATATTGAATATGAAGTAGCCTGACCTTGAAGTCAGAGATTAATGGAGACATTGTCGTATTTTGTGTTACATATGTTTTAAGTTGATTGTGTGAAAGGGTTTACACTGGCACTTGAGGGTTTGATTATTTATCTGGACAAAGCTTTTGATACTCTAATCTGCTTTAAACTGTCATTGTCTGGAGCATACAGTATTAGATTTATCACTGGATGTGCAGATGTTCCATTGTATTTATAGACGTAGCACTATGATTCTTTGCAAGCAAACATGCAGCTGTTAAAATTGATGGTAACATATATAGTTGCATGCCCAAATGCTCTCCTTTTTCAGATAAAACGCATTCAGAGTCAACATTTTGTGAAATAAATGAGCAAAAGTGTTACAATAATGCCTACTTTTTCCTAATGCAGTGCACTGATATAAGTACCAAGACCCAAATGTCAAACATGTAAAGTTTCAGTCCGAACTCCTACCACATAACTGCACTAAAGCATTAACACAAGTGACAAACAGAGATGGTCTGTCTGCTATACAATCCTGTTTTGTGCTGTAAGTTCTGTAAGGTCTGTCAAAATTGCAAGCCATTCTTTTGCCTCATTAATAAATTGTTATTAGAGGAGCGTGAAGCGAGGCTAAAAATGCTCTCTATGTCTCTCACAGCATCTGTGAGAGTCCTGGTGTCTGCAGATACAGCAGATGGCAGTATTACTCTTGTGCTCTACATATTTTAAATATAACATTAATTCTGATTCTCTTTCACACAAAAAAACTATTACATCACAGAAACAAGAAGCCTTGCTCGCTGGCAGAATTACTGTAAGCGATGAAAGACCAAAAATCAAGTGGAGGTTCAGAGGCGAGACAGTGATGTTTTGTATGTAAACAAGATTACTTCTTCATGATTTTTTCATGATGATCTTCTTACACTCTTTGTAAGTAATATGGACAAAGGGAAGAGAATAGGTTATGTATGGGGATGCAGAGGCAGAAGGTGGACCTCAAGATGAATAACCAAATAATGAAAAGTGTATCAAGTGCTTGTCAGTAGTCAGCCAGTAAGAATGAAAGCCTTTAAATTGCATTCTATATTTTCCTCCACATCATAAGAAAATAAGGTATATGTAGCAGGACATGTTTTCTTTTGGAATGTCCTTCAGAATTCATCTGAGGAACAACATTACCCTTTAAACATATACAATTCCCAAACTGTCATTTACGGTATTATGTGGTATTAAAATATAGAGCTCTTTACATTATCTTACGGACCTATTTTACTGAATATTAAAAACAGCTGGATACCATCTTTGAGCTGAATGAGAATTTTACATGCTTACAGTTATGTTATCCATTCGCTGTCCTAAAACATTAAATGATCTCTACATAACTGTTTAAGTAACTGCCTGCAATCTCTCTGTGCTACTGTTACATTTCAGTTTTAGCGCATAAACAAAAAGGAACGTCGAGCATTTTAACACTGAGATATTACAATGATGTTAAATGACAGCATATGAAAACACAAATGACATCTAGATTCTACAGTACAAATTATACGAAGACAACAACAACCTAAAAAACAACTCTGGAAAAGCAAATTCCAATTGCTCAAAATGCATCCCGATAGCTCTTTTCCGAAAGTACACTATGTGGGACCATTTCACTAAGTGGCTCAGTGAATCTTATCTGGCACTTTCCGCTCTGTAAAAGAGCATAGAAAGCATTGTGCCAGTCAGTCACTTCAAACCTGTGTCAGAAATACGCATTTACAGTTCATTATCATCTGTAGCAGATACAGTAATCAGCGCTGCCATGGAGCCTGGCTAGATATTTCACTGTGCTGTGTGTAAACTGTAGAGAGTTATTGTCGAAGTGAATATTTAGAAAAAAAAAAAAAAAGGCTAATTCTTCAAGACTTAAAAACAGGTCAAAATGTATATTTTAATAGCTACAAATAAAGGTTACAAAACAAAATGTATGTGTGGTATTACATAAAAGCAAACAAGTATATATATTTTCTTGGCTGGATTGCTTGCAGCACTGCCATGACCATAAAGCCTTTTTTCTCAAAGGGTTCAATAAAGAAGGACCCTCCTACAATGCTGTGCATTTTAAGATGCACCCTGTCTCAAGTGTTTGCGGCTGTTTTATTGAAATACTCAAAACACATGAGGCCAAGATACAAATAGGTAAAATACTGGAATACATTTGTAATTGTGTGTGTGTGTTTGTTTAGACACAGCTGGGTATCATCCGCATGTCTGCATCGCTAAGGACAGAAGTCATGCTCTTAATCTAATTCTATCTAAATTGTTCCAAAAAATGAAAGAAAAGTGCAGTAATTTGCTCATACTTCGGTATACATGAATTTGCTCTCTTCAAAGACAACAAAATACCATCAAATGAAGATTGGTGCCTTGTAATAAAGCCATTTTTCCACAATGAAGTCATTTTCAGATGGAGGCCTTGAGACCAAAATCAGGACAATTTTCTTTGAGGTAGAAAACACAAGACAATATATTGCTTCATGCACATTTCTTGTTGACTATTCAGGGCTGTGGGGAAAATAGTGGAGGCAATAATTTTGTCCATGTGGGGTCATCTGCAGCACACTCAAGGTAATTATGGGGATGGAGTAGAGGGTGGATGCCTGAGAGCTGTCCAGACTTTGATCGTATGTGATCGCAAGAATCACGACTTGGAGCCATTTTTCTGAAACACAAGAGACAGATACAGGAACAAGCCTTTTTATGTGCACTGTACAGCACCATTTGTGCTCACATATCTCTACTCCACTGAGGCATCACCTATCAATAAGTTGTTGATTTCGTTCACTGTCTACGTCATTCTGGATTTCATTTAAATCTTTATCAAATACAGCAACGCTCTGAACAGCACAATCACAAATAGTCATGAAACATTTTGAACTGACTTTGTATCAGTGATTAATGCAAATCAAAACAATACTGACTTTTAAGTGGTCATTTTAACATTTTAACACTCAAATATATTTCAAAGCATTGCAAAAGGTTTTATTCCTAAAAGCTGTGCAATAACATAAATGTATTATATTGTTTGCCTTCTGTGAAAAGAAACTATGAAAAATATTTCACTTTCAACTGTAGATGCATAGATAAAGACATAGATAATTGCAATAATTATTAGTATTTTATGCCTCCATTCTATGCATTAAACATTTGTGTGTAAAAAAAAATGCAACGCATAGTTATTTTCCTCATCATCCACATAATGTATAAATCTTCCATATTATGAAATAAACATTAAATTATGCATTAAACATCTGCATGTAAAAACACACACACACATACACACACACACAAAAATCAACAGTCTTTTCCCCTATAAATCCTCCACATAATATAAATGACAGTCGGGACACACAAAAGCATTGATGGGTAAAATGAGTTTAAACCTACAGAGCTCTGAACACCGTTAAATCCTAGCCCTCAGTACCTTCACCCTGTTTATTAGAGCATCACAGATCCATCATTAGCTCAGGGTGTAATTCACTCTACATCGGAGGGCTCTATATTGCATCTTGTCTACAAAATGGGTGTATTTTCAATTAGACTCCTCAGTGGCTACTAATTAGGCTTACAATAATCAATACTAGTATCAATAGAATGATGAGGTCTCTTATTCAGGTTCAGGATTTATTTGAGGGGTGAATTTAAAGACCTGCTGGTATGTTTGACCTGGGTATCAGGGGTCACCAGATGGGTCAGGGGTGTACAAAAACATTAAACCTCAATGGATTTTGTCATCTTACTTGGCTTTGATTAATTTGACTTTGCAGAACCATGTCTGGGTCTACACGGTTATGCAATGACTAGTTTTTTTCAACTACAACAACAAAAAAAAAACACTTGCTGAAACCCTATCCTAAATATAGATGAACACGTAAAGTCTGAGCCATGTCTGCCCACATATGATTAAAAGAGCATACTCTTAACGCATATTCAGCTGTGTATTTCCGTCTCTCTATCGCTTGTCGCTTAAAACCTCCATGCGATATAGCAGTCTGGCTCGAAGACCTTTCCCATTAACGATCCTCAATATCTTTGGGTTGGCGATGCCCACTATTCCCACAGGCTGATAGGATCCAGACACAGTTTGCGTGGCCCTGTCAGCTGAGTTTTAGCTTCCTCCATCTCAGACAGTCTGCTTTGTGGATCACAGACCCGGCCGCTGGTAGATGTGGCAGCCGCAGCGAGACAGATAGTGCCTTCTTTCTGAGCTGGAGTCAGTAAACCTGCCCCTTCCTCTCTGGGGAGGCTGCTTGCATGGCTCTAATGTGCCAGCTAAGGACTCACATTCATGACGCTGTAACCAGATCACTGCACAGCCAGCGCTAAAAAGCTAACAGTCTCGACTGTGAAGGCGTCTGTGGTCAGACCCCTCCTCTCTTATCTCAGTTTCCTCCGCAGACTGAGTGGAGGAAATCTGCCTTTATTTGAGTGAGACAAATAAATGGTGCACCGATCGACCAGATTTTTTTTCAGATGTGTTGATGTTTCAGATGTATTATATATATATATATATATTTTTATTTTTTTCTATATTGTTATAACTTTTCTATATTGCATTAGCTGCTGTAGACTGATTTGACTAGGGCAAAATCTTTCATTTGTTTTACAGCATTAATTCATACATCATTCCGGTAAGATATACTATTATATATCATGCATTCACATATACACTCTCTTTCTCTATATATAGTGTATGTTTATGTGTGTGTTCCAATGAACATATCATATATACATCATTTGTTATAAATTTGATGTAATCAGCAATATAAAAATTAGACACTTTTTTGTACTATGATGTTTTACTTGATTAAACTCATAATATCTGAGCAAGCTAATTTATGCATAAATATAATAATGTAATGTCAACCTAAACACTTTTAATAGCGAAAACTTTAAGGGACAGCTCACCAAAAATGAAAATTCTGTAATTAATTACTTGCCCTCATTTCGTTCTGAACCTGTAAGATGTACATTCATTTTAAAAACACAGAAGATATTTTTAATGAAATCTGAGAGCTTTCTGACTCTGCATCAATGCAACGATCAAAGCCCAGAAAAGGGCGCTGAAAAAATATGACATCAGTGGTTCAACTTGAACTCACTTGAACTTCATGCGCCTAGAAATCCCATGCCATATTCAGTTAAATTTCACTAAATTTATTCATAAAATAAATGTATTCACTAAAATATATTCATAAAAGATCATCTCATTTACTCATCAACTACTTCCTTGTTGATTCAAGTTTGTCCTACTCAAACTAATAAGCAATGTTTCATGATTTAAAAAAAAATGATTTCATCAAAAATACAGTAGAATTGTGAAATATTACTACATTTGAAAATAACTTTTTTATTTTAGTATATTTTAAAATAATAATTTATATAAGTAATTCATTCCTGTTATGACAGCTGAAGTTCTTACTTTAATAGATGTTGAAAGCAGTTGTGCTGCTTAATATGTTTGAGAAAACAATACAATTTTTGTCTTGATACTCTTTATAAATATAAACTTTTATAAGAAAAAAGATTTATTTAAAATGAAAATCTTTCACATAAATTAACTAAACATCAATAAAAATCTTACTAACCACAAGCATCTGAATGGTACTTTATTTCTATAAATGCATGTAGATATACAGCTAATCTATGTGTGCTTAAGTGAAATGCAGTAACAGATTTTCTACAGGTTACGGAGTAAGAAGATAAGCTTAAAAGTATACTGTGAAAATCTGTCTACATGTAAAAGACATGACTCTTTGAAGAACGTTTAGCCTATATGTCATTTCAAGGTTATTGGAATAAGGCAGCTATATGCACGTGTCCATTAATAGCACGCCTCAGTAGGACCAACAAAGTCTGTATGACTTTCATCATATCAAAGTGTATATTTTCATGATGAACAGAATCTACTCTCTCCGCGGACTGTGCCTGCCGCCCTCAAGGAAAGAGGAAGACACTCTTAGCGCAAATCTGAGCCCAGATTCACAACAATGTATTGATATTCACCTCCTCCATTCTCCTAGTGAGTATAGAGTATCAGTCGCCTCCAAGGTTGGCGCCAAGCTCTGTCTTCTGTGAACCACAAACCAGAATTAATTGCAAATCAATCGAACAAAGTACAACTGATCAGTAAACCAATTAGTAATTTTAGCTGGTCATCCTGGTTTGGTTTACCTCACACTCTTTACTGTGTTTTTCGCAGCTTATTCTACGATTTCCCTTAAAAGCACAATATGCATCATACGGAACGAAAAAGTGTAGCACTTTTAAATGAGAGAAACAAGTAAAGATTTGTGATTCAGTATGCACAGAGTGGCTTTTTGTAGAGACTGTTGGTGCTTGAAATATTTTTCACTTCTGCCTCATCTTTGCTTTCACTAACTCATCTATGAACAGACAAAACTTCTCAACTTAATGCATATGAGCTTAAGCTTTTGTATTTTTGATTCTCATATATTTAATGAACATGCAAAAACGTAGCAAACACAAAAGAAAATTGCACATCAGTGGCAAGGTTTGTGCTTGAACAAAAATAACACCACCAAAATGCAAAAATGTAGAAATTTGTGGACAGACTCTCACAAAGGTGATGTTTCAAGCACTTAAATGAAAATATAAAAATGTATTTATTTCCCTAGCAAATTCGTTCAAATCCGCAAAAGCTTTTGTGAATTCCATTTCAGAAAAAAGAGGTGCAATATCCTGCAAAATTAATGCCTAAACAAAGAAATGTGTTAAAGGCGTTTTATTTAGTTAATGTAGCATCATGGCTATGTAGCTAAACAATATTAAAATGAAATTCTCATTAATTATTTGGGACAGAAAATGCAAGCAGGCTGCGAGGAAAATGGCTGGCCCAGCTAATACCATGATGCACCATCTTGAGGCATAAGATCTTTTAATGTATTCTCTGGCTGTGCCTGAAAGGAGGAAAGAGCGAGCTGAATGGATCCATTAATTTAATTGAAGCAGGCCCTGACAAGAGATAAAACATCTCCCACATCTCTCCAGGCCGCTGCTGGCTTTATAGTAAACAACCAATGATCCATAAACAAAACCAGGAGAGCAGGAGACCCACTCTATAGAGACTTCAAGGCCACAAAAATATGACACGAGAAGAGGAGAATGGAAACTGAAGAGCCCCCCTTTCTCGTCTCTCCTGAGCCCTACCTGAGTATTCAACCTGGATAGGGCTCATTGTACTGTCTCTTTGGGATTTTTGATGTTAATAATTCAGTTTCTGGTCCCAGTGCTGGTAGCTGTCAAAAAGAAACCCGCGAGTGCAGAAAATAGCAGGTGCTCTTTCCACGTGGAGAACAATGCACGCGTTTCACCTTCAGGCATGCGGGCCATTTAAATAGGCTTCAGATGTAGACCTAATACAATGTTGTCTTTTATCTGAATGTTTAGGAAAGTATTGGAAACATAATATTAAATGAAGGAACGGCATTCATTAATCGTTGTAGAAAAACAGAAGTGGAAAATGCCAGATTCGTATAGAGGCCTCAAAGAAGATTTCTCTTTCTCTTGCTGTTTATTGATGGATGCATGTCTCTTAATACACGCTTTCATCAGAGACAAAACGAGAACACAAAACCAACTAGAGGCCATTGAGTCGGCAGGCACCTGTTCCTGGAGCACATTACAAACACTACAAAAGAAAGGAAGAGCCACTAGCGGCGGTCTGAAATATTTGCCGAATGTGAAGGTCACTGGTTTTAGTCTAACATGTTCTGTCTTGCTCTTAAGAGAGAGGGAGAGAAAGAAAATCTCAGCGGTAAAACCTATGTGGTAAAAAAAAAAAAAAAAAAAAATAGGACACAGAGCTTCGAGCACTTCTGTTCTGGTAGTATTAAAGTGTTCGCACATCTGCTTGAGATAGAGTTTCTGTGTAAGTGCTGGACTAAGGGAAAACAGTGTTTGTGCACTGCTAACCTTGTGACAGGAGAGAAAAGAGTGGAGAAATCTGAGCTACTCATCATTCGCCATGGCCGTGCACAGCTTCTCGTTTCTCTTAATTGAGAGTTTGTGTTTTGGGGGTGAAAAGATGGCCGATGAAAATGAATAATGTAAGAGGCTACAACTTTGTTGGTCGAATTGCATGAGGATAGTCCATAGCACTGCACTGAGCTCAGTGAAAATGAATCAGATAGAAACATGCACAGGTGCGTACTTTTTTAATACACTGCAAGTGTGTAGAAGTGCGGTACGTTCGATTTTGAGAAAGTGTTAAAATGATTACTAAACACAGTTCAAAATTAAACAATTCAAAATTAAATACTTGGTAATAATTATTAAATATATGATCCTAACAGGATATGATTTCATACAAATAGAAAAATGTTAAATGTTAAAATGTTAAAAATATATAGTTAAATATATTATCACCAACAGGATATGATGTATAATACTTGAATAAGTGAATGGATGTAGCATAAAAATGGAGTTCTTTGAATATATCCTCTGTATAAATTTCTGTATAGTTCAGCTGTATATCTGTATGTCAATACAACTACATCAAAACGATGCAAGAAAATGTAAAATAAATGTTTATAGAAGTATATTGTACAAGCGGGAACATTTCTGCGCAGATGACAAATTTTAATTAAGTACAAGGCTGTGAGTAAACCTTACAACAATTAATTCTATATGTTCAATGCACTGCTTTCAATCCCGTTGAAGAGTCTGCCAGATAAGGTGAATGCACTTTAATACTTTATTCACATTTTAAAACCTTTCAGAGAAATCTAAAGCTATGTTTTGTCAATAGTTTTGAAATTACAAATGCTTTATTGTCATTTGGCTGACTCAGACTTCTCAGAAATGAAACACAGAGCTGAAAAAAGGACCTTTTAAGTGCGTAATGATATCGCCTCAAGATCATTTACTCACTTGGACTCTACTTAGTTACCTAAAAGAAACTTTAGAATATGGTGGTGAATCAATAATGAAAGTATTTTGCTTCGCTATTCTTATCTTACATATGGTATGTCCTGCTGTAGGTGTAATTTGCAGAATGAATGGTTGTTCATGTGAAAAGATGGAACGGAGGGGATTAAAACATAGCTGAGTAGTTCATATATCCCTGTTAAGTGCCCTCAAAAAAGAAACAAAGGAAATAAACAATGTCTCTCATGGCTCAGAGTATATTATCTCAGGATCACACTCTCTCTCACACACACACACACACACACACACACACACACAAAAACACATTTTCTGTCCTTCTCTCACAAATTGCCTAATAATAATTTTTTGGGAGTTTTGGAGTGTCTAGGCATTTTTTTAGCTCAACAAAAAGCATTAATGGAACAAGTACAAGCACATCTTGGCGGACAATAATGTATTCCCTAATTTTCCAGACAACTCTCAAAAAAAAAAGAACTACCAGGAACTCATAAATAAAGCTGCAACAGTTAATATTGGGCCTGAACAAATTTGAATAAAAAAATTAAAAAAATAAAATAACATAAAAAAACCAAGGACACATCAACACATAATATGTATAATCTGTGGAAATAAATGCATGTCATTATTTTCAATAATACATCAAGTATATTATTACTGACTGACAATTAACTAATTATTACAATGAAACGTGTATTTTCTGAAATCACAAACAGTGTTTTGAATGCTGGTAACAAAAAAGATGTAATATGTGAAACTTGTCCTCTTATCACAAGCTTCGGTTTGTTTTTGCATTGAAGGTTAACAATAGGTTTTGTTTTTCCAAACAAAATAGGAATGCCATTCCTATTCTCCATACAATAGCGAGAGACTCAATGGTGTGAAAGGATTTCCATGTTTGATCATTGTGTAGCCTATGTGTAAATATTACCTGATGGCTAGCTTCCCTTACAAGACAACAGAACACGATTTTCCTGTTTATACTTATTTAAGTCATATCCAATAACCCATATTATTTAAAAAAAAATTCATTTGGTACAAATGTTTCTTTCCCCTATCTCATGAACTGTGTGTTTGTTGAAGTATTGCGGTACATTCAAAGTGCCCCTCCTAAAACCGCTCATCGTGAGTTGAGAAATACGGCTTATAGATAACTTTCAAAAGAAGTTGATGATGTGGTTATGTTGTGTAAAAACCCTCATTTTCTAGCTGTTTGGCTGCTGATCTGATTATTCTGTGCGACACCTTGAAGCCTTATCAAAAATCTGATTATCAGATGAACTACCACCATCCCCTATAACTGGAGGAAAAGGTAAAAAAGAGATGTAACACTACACATTTATTCCTCTCCTCACATCTGTGGATGAGAAAGATGAGCGAGAGCTTCGTCTGATTGTGGTAAGGTTACAGTTTCATTGATAAAGAGAGATATTATCGGCTAGTGATCTGTAAGATGTTATGAGAAGGTCAGTTGCCGTGTGATTGCAAGTGTGTGTGTATCTTTGATCAGACATTTTGAAATCTCTCAGGAAGCTTCCTGCCCAGCAGATATTTCAAAGCTGTCAATCAGAACCAAAAACACAACAGCCATGAAACAAGTAATTGATCTGATTTGAACAACATCGTGTCTATCTTTACGATCTTTCATCCTTCAGAGAACTATTTACATTCCTTACAAGCACGTTTGCTGTCGGTTTGTGTACGACGTGTATACAGTCCAGGAAATTGAAAATGTTCACATTTTGCAGTTTGGATAGGAGCTGTGTGTGTTCATCAAAAGGATTTTTGGACCGTTCTGTACTTTTTCCTTTTTTTTGTTTGCCCTGTGAACAAAAGCATTCAGAGATGCTGAGAGCAGCAGGCGTGATTGAAAAGCAATGAAAGGGTCAAAGACTTTTTGTCAGAGTGTCTGACTTATTTAATCACAATGAGTGGTGGGGAAGACAGACTTTGATTAAGCCCAGCTCACGGATCGATAAAGTCCTTGAACTTGCATAAGTCATTGCTGTCTACTCACAATATTACTGATAGCCTATGTTTTATTCACAGGGGTAGAGATCGCGTAACCCCACGGCTCGCACACCTGAGTGAATTTGCCATAGATAAATGGAACCGGTTGACTCTTCTTTTTTTTTTTAATGCCACAGATACATCCCAAAATTGAAAGGCTGACTTGGCGGCAAAACACCTCAAGCCATGCCAAAGGCAGACAAACCACTCGTGAATGCGTCTTTTTTGGTATAAACATCTCAAACTAAAGGACGATTTGAGCGCGTGACTCAAAGCGTGCTCGCCATCCACGGAGAGGTCACAGGTGGGCCTCTACAAAGCAAAGCATCCTGTTGTTGCGCTACTCGGATTCAAAAACCTGCGGGGTCTGGCTTCTTGATCTGGACTTTAAAAAAATGCAAAATTTACTCGTATTGATTAAATGTAGATTGAATGAACAGAGGAAAGAAATGACACAACCTGCCGGGGGTTCAGCTCTCTTTATCATTGTTTAGCGCGGCCTGACAGATTCAATCTGCCGAGCTCGGAAGAAGGCCGTACGAGTCAGTCGTGGGCCACAGACGCAAGGCCATACCCCCCTATGCAGTGAGATCGAAAAAAGTTGCGGGTCATGGAGGACGTAGCCTGCAGCCTTCCCCTCTAATCATAGACGCAGTGCTAAAAGAGTGAGTTTTCACAGCTGGCTCCGGGTCTGACCCGGGATAATCATCAAGGAATACCCCTCTGCAGACTAGGCCATTGTTGCTTCTTAGGAACACGACGCTAGCCGTCTTTTCAATATGACCCGGCAGATGGAGGCTTTCTCCTTTCATGTTGGGAGGAGGCAGAAAGCCACCTGAGTGAATTGCAGAAAGCACCTTGATTTGGTGGATACACTGCCAAAGACACATCTGAGAGGGTGTCTGTACAAAAAAGCCCAAGCTGAGTCTTTCTCCGTCTCAGGACCTTGTTTGTGGCCTGATTCGTGTTCACGTTTTACTAAAGTTTTTTTTTTTTTTTTTTTTTTTTTTTTTTTTTCTAAAAAGAACATTGTATAAACATGTTGTTTTCAGGTCCTGAACTGTGGGTTTAGACTAAGGATGGGTCCACGGCATCATTAGGTGAACTAACTAACGGAGGAAGCAAGGGCATAAATAACAGCACACGATGGGCTGGCATGAATCATAGTGGATCAAGTTGAGGCTTATTCATGTATTTATATCAGTTTTATATTAGGGTCACAGATCTGTCCTGAAAAGAAAAAAAAAAAAATTAATGCAAATAATAAAACGTATCTAACCATATAATCAAGCACTGTGAGTCAACTTCCAAAAGGAACTAGAAAATGTGTAACATATTTACATCAAAACTGTATTATTATACAAATTCATATGCCGCTTAATACTAGTACTAATACAATATAAATATTTTCATGTTTTGTGTGCGAGTGTGTGCATGTTTGAGACTGTTTTGGCCATTTTTTTTTATCTTTTCAGCCTTACAGACTAGCTGACTGACTAGCTATACGTCTTGATTTAAGAAGACAAAATTACTTTTTCACCACAGCAAATAAGCATAACATCTACAATTGTTCGAGCAGCCACTGCAGTTCCGCAGGAAATAAAAGAATTCACTGGCAGATTTACTCGGAGTATGTATTGTTAGTGGGAGCTGCCAAACAGGCACTGTCTCACGTAAAGAGTGATGCAATCTAGCTTTATTTTGTGATAGGGTTATTCAGTCCCTATTACTGAACAGCACACATCCTTCATCTGAAAAGCAACATAATTAGAAAAATCCCTGAATGTGTTTGCAGGTCTGTGTAACAGTAAGAAAGTAACCTAGCGAAGGCACTAAACTAAATAAATAAGCACTCAGCAAGCTTACAATGGAAGGTAATATGGCCTTTGTCAGTCTGCATTCCTCTTTGTGATTCACGGGCTGTTTGGCAGGTGGGACCCACTTGTTAAACAGAGTAAACGACAAGAGTCTGCTTTGAGAAAACTAAAATCTCTGCCGCTGAAGAAAGGGATAATTTAAAGCACAAGATTACCAGTATAATCCTTGCTTGAGTAAAAAGTTATCCAAATTAAAAATGGTTTGGGGAGATATAAATAAAAATGGTAATTTGACACCAAAAACACATATACAAATGAAATGAAAAGAAGTTAAAAGCATAATAATGTAGCATTGTATTTAACATTGTAAAAACAATGACTTTGATACTATGACTATAGAGAATGAAAACTATGTACCACTTAGCAGATTAGGGAACATTAATTAATTCTATTAACTATTAACTATGTCTTTCAATTTAGGTATAGGGTAGGATTAGGAATGTAGAATATGGTCATGTAGATAAGGCATTAATATGTATTTAAATAGTCCTAATAAATGGCTAATATTCTAGTAATATGCATGCTAATAAGCAACTAGTTAAGAGTACCTAAAATAAAGTGACACTGAAAGCTGCAGTCTCACGGCCACACCGATTTGCAATCAATTTTAATTTAACTAATACAGTAGACATTAGTAGTAAAAAATTATAATGATGTAATAATGAAATATTGCTTGAAAAGATAGGCTACCTGTGTCCATGCAAGCAGCCTAGTCACATCATCTACATACAGAGCCAATAATTCTTGACTACCTGACATAAAAATTTAACATTGCTGTGCTAGCATTGTCTTGTGGAGTTTTTCAACAGTCATCACGAAAAAGGTTTCAGCTTTATTATTTGCATTGTTTAAATCCATCATTAGGCGTGATTGTTTTTTTTTTCCAAGCACAAGTATTCAAAACCAACAGCGATAGAAAGCCATTTTGCGTGGTCTCAAAATAAAATTGACCTGTATAACAAAATGGCCTGTGTGTCTACATATATTTAATGAAAAGAAAGCACACCATAAAGCTTTATTATTATGAGTTAATATTGCTGAGAAAAGGTACAGATTTGGCAAACAAAAAAGTCTAAAGAGTCAACCAAACAACCAGGAAAATCGACTGTTAGTTTGAGCTGTGATGGCAGACTCGTTTGCAGCATCCTCTCTATTGTTTTACTGGAGCCACGGTAAGAATGGCCAGTACCTATAGATAGCACTGTAAACTCTTTATCTCTCTTTCTTCTGCTTCTAAAAGGATGTGTCCGTCATCTCATGGTCACTGTTTAACTGCCCACCTGATAAAGGCAACAATCGGGGGACAGGAGAGACCTACAGACTGTGCATCCTCACACAGGACATGCCAGTAGCCTATGAGAACACCTCCCCCCTCCCTTGATGACTGAGAAGGATGGAGTCTCTTTAAAGGAAACAAGTGGAGACTTTGGGCTATGATAGACAGCCTCTACAAACAAGCCCTTTGAGAGAGTCTCCGTTACCCCTCAGGTCAGCCTGACAAAGGGGGAAATTGGACACTCATTTGTTTGGACACATCTCAACACCTCGAATGACCAGGCTGATAAGAAGCTGGCCCTCTGCCCAGTTATGACCTGCATGATTCAAGATGGATATCTACAACGAGCACGATACTAAAGGTCCTATCGAGAAGCACTCTTAGTGAGAGCATACATTTTGAAAGATTAGTTTTCATCTGCCGTATTGCATTTTGAGATGCTGGAGAAGACGGCTAAAAGGAAACTATGACTAAAATACTGGATGCCGAACATTTCAAAGCCTCTGATTCTGATTAAAACCTGCTTTAACGGTTATGTTTACTATGTAAAGGGCAGTGCGGTCAGTGTTGGATCTGCTAGAAAGCACGAATATAAACTAGTCTTGGGTGCAAGGTCAAATACTGCAGTATGGCCACCTGCCTTGTGTGCCTGCCAGCCTTTAATTGAAATGTTTTGATAGATTTCCTCAGCAGGTCAAATGTAACACAGTCCCTAAGCAAAGGTCAAACTTGGGGCTCCTAGCACGAGCACTTCAATACTTTATGGTGTTCACTAATTTGCTTTGCAGAGTTGATTTGGCCATGGAGTCCACCGATCTTCCCTGGACTCCGTCGCAGCAGGGTTAATGGCCACCGGGTCACTTCGCCAGATAGTAGACTTTCATTAAAGCGCTTCTTCATTTTATTAGTCCTGTTGAGGATCAATGGCAAAAATAATTCATCTTTTTTTTTTTTTTTTTCATTTGAGCTCAGAGATCAGAGGTGAGAAAATATAAAGGGGGCCAGAATGGGAGCAAAAGTTCAATAAATAAAACTCCATATTCATTCTTTAGATGTCACAAGGGTAGCCAATTTATTGACAGAGATGCATTTAGGATATGAACGGGTTTTGTTTGAAATTCTTTTGGATCTTAAAGGGGTGAAATAAGATCCAAAGGCCCTTATTTCTACTTTGTACAGAATCTCCATGTTGTAAAAATAGATTTATTCCCAAGTCATATATATATATATATATATATATATATATATATATATATATATATATATATATATATAAAATATATATATATATATATATATATATATATATATATATATATATATATATATATATATATATATATATATATATATATATATATATATATATATATAAATATATTTATATATATTTATATATATATATAAATATATATATACACATATGCATGCATCACACAGTGCACAGCATTCCTTGGGTCTTTGGAGATGTCATGTTCCAACAAGCCTGCCTGATCATTTACCAAAGAAGATTCAAAGAGTCAAAATTATTCAGCAATATAAGATTTTCTTATCAAAGTGATAAAATTATGTGTGGCAAAAATGAGTACACCCTCCTAGAAAGTTACTTAGTTAGTTTCAGGTTTTGATCAACAGTTAAGTATACTGAATGAAGAACCTTTTAAGACAAGTAATTTCCTCACACTTAAAAGTGTTATATAGCACACTGAATCATCACTGAACATAATTATGTAACTGTTTATTATAAGTTGTCTAACATGTTTGAAAAAAAATATTAAAAGAGGACAATGGTACAAGAGGAATACCAAATATTTTTTGTGAAAAAGAAAGTGTGAAAGTAGTGACATTTGAAAACAATGGACTTGTCACAGGCTCCTGAAATTATCAGGTCTTTACTTTAAGTCTTTATTTAGTGACAAGTTAATTTTTGCTAGAGCATGAGAGCAAGAGTAATAATAAGCATGTGTTTTAAAGCTGGCAAAAGCTATAAAAAGAGACACTGTACAGAGTACAACAAAGTCTGCAGAAGACACATGCATGCTTGTTTTCAACAATAGAATTACCTTGTGTAGCTAAAGCAAAATAAACTCATTTAACCTCTTCCAAAGCCCATATTTACAAAACAGAGACTTCTGGGAATACATACTCCGGTCACAAGAGACCAAAGTCAATCATTTCGGATCCAAATGCGTCCAAAATGTTTTGGTGACATTAGAGGAGGAATACAGTGAGATGCGTCTGATTCCCCCATCTTACAGAAAGTACTGGCATATATTATATATTTTTATTAGGTATGTGTTGTATATATTTAAATTTTGCCATCTTGCTATGAATTATATTAGTGATCATTAAGAAAATACACACACACACACACACACACACACACACACACACACACACACACACATAGATACAGGGAAAGAAAACAATGCATTTTCATTGCAAATTACATTCATAACATTACATTTTATAATCAAAAAAGTTTTACTGATCAAACTTTAAAATTTATTTGACATGCTTCCAGGCTCTTTTATTACCTCCATCCACTTATTTTATTGGCACAGTAGCTCTTGTACAGATGCAGTGAAGCCCTGAGGGAGACTGCCATTCATGATATCAGCTGTGTAATTGAGCCCCATGTTCCCTCTGTTGTCTTTAAAATGAATCAGCTGCTGCGAGCCATAAAGATGTAGTGTGGGCTTGTTTGAATGGTCATGCTTGTTTTCAGCCCTTCTGGGTGGGTGTGGAGAGGGGGACACACATGTGGAACTACAAGCCTGGTGGCCCTCTGATCAGATGGGATTGCTTGTAATTTGCCTTTTAAAGGCATCTCGTCCACATAATCAGACGGCAATTGCACCATTGTCATGTACAGTGGGTGAATGTGAGCAATCTCTATTGTGATTCCAAATTTGGCAGAGTGGATGGAATGGCACACTTTGCCCATAGTTTGGAGGAGAGAAAGTCTCTGAGCATAAGGTTGCTCTCAGAGATTGTCTCCGCTGAAATGGTCTGATATTCTGATATCTTGTTGTGCCGTTAGAATGAAGTGCCATGGTGATTGTTGTAGCAACTTTCCCTATTGCAGGAGCAAACCACATTTGAAATATATATAAAAAAGAAAACGGTTATATATTGGTACAATATTGAAAAATATTACTTGATTTTTTTGTACCATATGCCATGTATATGTATATATATATATATTCACTGTTTTGGTAATTATTAGGTATTCGCATGCATTAAGCCTACAGCAAAAAGACAGACAGCCCTTACATAATGATGTTGATATACAAAAATACAACTCACACTAATCCTATTGAGCTCTTGAGATTAACAACTAAAGAACACATACTTGAATAAAAGTGCATCTGCCACTGGGGAATTAGGGCTGGGGGAAAAGGGCAAACTATCGGAACAAAGTTTATATGGTGAGGACGTATGCCACCGTGCAGGGGAACAATGGCATTAACAAGCCCCTTCTGGCCCATATTCAAGCTCCAGCCATGTGGCACATGAAAGAAGAGAGTCCTCTTCCCTCCCCGCAGCCACCCATGCAGCAGTGCATTGTTATAACACAGCAAGGGCCGGGCTGACTTGTGGTCCGCACAGTGGTGCTAGAGCCAAGGCTTTCTGTGAATTTGTGTCCCTGGACCTGATGATTTTAGGTCCCAAGGAGGTGGTTCATGACCCTCTGAGCATACCAGATGGGCACACTCTATTTAGATTGGATGTAGGGGTGGAAGCAGTTGCAACTGTAGGACAGCTCAGTCATAATCTGACATGTAGCTTTCCCCTCCCTCAGCACAAAAGCAAAACAAACAGTGCTCAGGGCAATTGTAGATCAGCTATTGCTTCAGTCTCCACTAAAAACATATGTTGACATGTATTACTAAGGATCTTTATACACTTGATTGCATTCACTGAAGAAGAAAAAAGAACTGTGGTACTGGTGTTTAGAATTTGCATAATATATACACTCTCTCTATATATATATCTATGTGTGTGTGTGTGTGTGTGTGTGACCCTGGACCACAAAACCAGTCTTAAGTAGCATGGGTATATTTGTAGCAATAGCCAAAAATACATTGTACAGGTCAAAATTATAGATTTTTCTTTTATAAGTAAAGGTCATGTTACATAACGATATTTTGTACATTTCAACATTATCAAAACTTTAATTTTAATTAGTAATATGCATTAATTTATGCATTAAATTAGGACAGCTAATTTATTCATTTTTATACATTTCTGCATATTAGTATATAAAAGAAATACCCTTATGACTGTTTTGTGGTCCAGATAATAGTTTGGTTTGGGTGAAGTATGTATTTTATTATTATAAGCATAATTATAATACATATTTACAATTTCTATTAGTAAATTTTTATATAAATGTGTGTAATATTTATCCACTATGTTCAAATTCAAGTCGCAATTCAAATTTAACACAAATAAAACATTTTCAATTTTGTATACAAAATTGAATTTGCAAAGCCTCAACATGCAAAGAAAGCACCTCAATTTTCATTTGCATGACACGGCTAGCCACTTCTGATTCAAGCTAAATCACTAGCTGTAATCTATCGTACATCGCTACTGTGCATTCTGTATTTCTTAACAGAACTAATTAAATCTTTACTTTATTTGCAATGAACCGCCGGTCAGGTATCTTTTCATTAGACGCTGTAGACTTTCAGAAAGAGCACTTATGGAAATCCCACAAAAAAATGACTTCAAGGAACCCATAACAACACCTTGAGCTAACCGTGCTGTTTAATGGTGAGGCAAGAGTGAATGTGACGGTCCTGTCTGAGGAGAATATTCCTCTGAGAGCCACCAGTGACCAAATACTCTATTGTTGTGATGTTAGCTGAACATTGATAAACGACTGCCGTTGACTGAGATGAGTGAATTGGGCCAAACCTCATTTGATGAACCAGAAAATGAAATGATTACTATTGGGTCTTATTGACTGGACTGGGTGGTACACTTGCTGTTGCATCCCTCCCAAAGGTTAATTGGACTTGAACTCGGAAAATCAAGAGGTTAAGCAGGGTCAATATGACAGCAGGCTCATTCATCACACTCCTCAAATTGCTGCTAATCAGATATGTCAAGGGGTTCTTGATGATCATGCTTCACTATGCATAAATGTTGTACATATTCAGGCTGTTTTATGCCTTCTGTGATTGATTTAGAAATGTGAACATCATTCCCGCTCACAACAGAGCAGCAACAAAGATGGGTGAAAGAAGAATAGCACTCCAATAGAGCAGATCAGGATGATAAATGCTACATGATCATCGTTCTATTATTCCCACCATTCTGAATTCACTGGTTAACCTTGTAGCTCCATGTTCAGACACTTTTGTCTAAAAATGTAATATAAGAACGCCCGAGAAGACAGTAAAATATGGATCGAATGGCTTTGAAAGTGTGCTGAAGAACAGACTGCTTAACATTTCAAGGAGGACTGAAAAGATGAACTCTACAATGATCATTAATCTTCATAAATGAACATTCATTGTTATTAGAGCAATACTTATTTCAGCAAAAATGGCCAGTCATATAGTTAAGTTCTAGTCTTAACGTGTTATTGGAGAATACAGAGTTCTATCTGTGCTCCCACAGCAGATTATTATTTAAGATATCTATCTATCTAGATAGATGAATAGAGTATTCAATTGTAATAACAAAATGTCACAATATAACTCTTTTGATCAAATTAAATGGAGCCTTTTTTCAAAATTATTACACACATTAGTATCCCAAAGCTTTTAATGGTAGTGTATAAATCGTAGTGTTGACAAATATTTGGAATATTCCTTAATAAAAAAAAGTATTTTTGTGATTTCAGAGTCTGTCTCATCTCATATGACACCACAAGTGACAAAATGACTGTCACTAATATGATAGAGGGGAAAAAAGTTGAATAATCCAGCTGTCATAAGAGTCTTAACAGTTCTCAATTCACCTGACATTGGCAGGATGTTCTTTCTTACATGCTGGCGTAGTGAAAAAGAAAAACAAAAAAACCTCACCCTTTGAAAGGTATGTATCATGATCTGCCCTCATGACAGAGAGATTCTGTTTCAACACGAATCTGTAACATCTGGTGGTACCCTGGAAAACCGATCCCTCTAATCCGGCTGCTACTTCTTACTTCCCTTTAAAACTTAGAGGACACTCACATACATAAATTCACAAGTGCAAAAACACTGTCAGCAACATTATTGTGAAAAATGTGGAATTTGTAAGCCGTAAGTGCACTGACTGTCCAAGTCTACCTGGAAGTGTAATTTTAAGGAAGACCGCACACGGTGCATGTTGCTGGTGATCCCTGCTGAGTGTGACATTCTGATTTCACGCCTTCCCCCATAAACCCACCCTGTTCACTGGAAGCCCACATGAACAATGGTAGACAAAGCTCCCCTAATTAGCATGTCACATCCAGAGCACAAACCACCCCCCATCCCTAGTGCTATGGCACCGTGCCGCACGGAACGGACTGACAGACTATCATATAATAACAGCGTTCACTGGTACGGCTGAAAACACGAGGCTGCCTTTTTACGTACCGTATATGAATAATTGTACACATTTCGTTTTGACAGGTAAAAAAAAAAAAAAAAAAAAAAAAGAAGTGTCTCTAGATTTGAATGTGGAACTTTTTCTTGCCCATTCTGCCCTTTCTGTCTCGCGGAGGGGACGGCGGGGTCAGACGAGACCTTCCTTCCCCACCAGCCTTTTCTCCTCGCTGCCATCTGCAATCAGATTGTTAGCATGTCAACTCAATCTGCCGGCCTCCCTTGAGTGCCGCTCTCTCAAGCGTGAGCAGCCTTCTCCACTAGCAGCGGATGTCCCTTAACAACACCTAGTCACTCAGCCGGGATCGTCTAAATAGGGGGTGGACGGCAGCCTCACACCCCAGCATGTCAGCCCAACTCCTCGGTGACACGCACTGACCCGGGAACTGCAGCTATCAGAGGGACAGGTTGAAGGGCAAAAAGGGGATCTCGCTGTTGCTGACCTGACCCTCAAATCAGCTGAGAGGGAGGAAAAAGGAAGGAAAGCAAATGGACTAAAAATAAACAAGTGCAAAAAGGGCAAAGGAGGGCCACCAAGAGCCTCGATCAATGCAGTTATAGACGCTCACCACTAGATGACACCATGATTGCATGAAATTTATTGATTTATTAAAGCAATCAACCATTAAACAGATGTTGCTAATTATTACGATGAAAATAAGGATTATTGCTCTAAGATCAACATTATAATAGAATTTTTTTTTTTACTTTTACTAAGGGGAATGCATGCGTATTAATCGGCGAGCTAGGCCAAAATCCTAAATGAACAATGTCGATCCATATGGCTGCTACAAATGATTTACACTATGCAAAGGCTTCCACGTCAGATTTCTAAGAATAATGGTAGGATTTATTTAAAAAAAAAAAAAGAAGAATTTTCAGTTCACATCTTCATTCACTCAGCAGGTAAGAGATTACAGAGAATATGCACTCACTTTATTGTTGGGTGCACTTAAGTGGAGTGTTCCAAAGCATATAATTACCTTGTAGGCTTCTGGCCCTGAAGTATATGTGGAGAGAGGGGCTGCGTATTCATGAGACACGGGGACCACTACGGCAGCAGATTTAGTCAGCCCGCTCCTGCCATCTTTTCACCCTCTTTTGTGTTTTACCCCTGTTGCCATGGGAATTAATTGAATAGAATTTCAGACATCATTGTCCAGGTGGGAATTTCATAGCACTGGCCGACATTTTTCACCGCTTCAAATGAAAGCAAGACCTTTGCAAGCATGGTAGGACATACCACGCTGGGTGATTTCATGTCAAAATATATCTTGATTGTTGTAATTCATGGAAAAAACGCTGGTTAGTGAATTTTTGAAAAATTTAGGATGGTTTAATCTAACGCACAAAACCAAATAATAAATGCTGAATTATCAGTAGAAAAACAGCTAAATGCTGCTTTGAATATTTAAGCCAATGCGTGTAATAACAGTTATTATGAAGGTTCCTAAATCAAAACAAAAAAGAATTATATAAATAGCATATCTCTCATATCTATCGATCTGTTTATATATCTGTCTATATACACTGTATGTTAGTTATGCACTTATAGAAAATGCAATATGTAAAAATACAGTTGCAGAAAACTATATTAATTGCATTCAAAATAAACGTTTTTGTATACATAATGTGTGTACTGTGTATATTTATTTTGTACATATGAATACACCAATGTATTTAATATTTAAGTGAATTATTAATTGAATTATTAATATGAATGAATATTGAATATATTAAATATATTCATATATAGTATAGTTTCTATGAATATAAATATATACATGTAAATGCATGTAAATATTTTCTAAATATATACTGTATGTGCGTGTATTTATATATACATAATACAGTATACACACATATTATGTAAACAAAAACCACAAATAATCATTTGACAACACTAATTTGTAGAAGAACAATTGAACACAGCCGTAGTAGTGCAGTTCTGCTACACTGAATTCATCTAAATGTCTTTAATATCTCAGGTTAGAGAAGCACCATTTACATTATTAGGCACACAGAACTATCACTGTTCTGACTGACATGAATAATAGATCTGCCCCACCCTCGCTGACAAACCCCCCAAAGAACGTCAGTTTGAATGAAAAGTAAGTTCTTCTCATGAAATTGCACAATAAACATTCACACGTTCACCCACGGGGGTGAACTGTAGTTAAAAAGATAGATTTTAAAGAACAACACTGAGTGATCTTTAGTCATGTAATGTGTCTGGCTTCACCTATATGACAAGGAGGTTAATTTCCATCGCCCTGAGACAGAGATTCAGTAAAAGGTTAAATCTGGCAAATCCACGAGTTGTAGAAATTAAACTCTTTTTATGCAGAAAGCCGGCACATGCAGGGTGCTTCAACACTTAAGCTCTTCCAATCCTGTTTCATTCTCTGGATGCTGCATACAAAGCAATCCATTAGTGTCAGCTTTGCCTGTGATTTTAAGTGGACACCTGTCCATTAAGATTGGCATTTTAGCACAGCTCATCCCTTCCGTTATTTGCTCACACTGAATCTCAAATATAACAGATTTTATGTACCTAGGTTTACAGAAATAGAATTACATGTTTTGCTGCTATGGAACTACACAAATACGCATATGATTTTATACCACAAATAAACTCAGTATGTATATTGGCATTCCCATCAGGAAAAAAAGTTATATTGCTTTATTAGAAACATTGGAATCAAAATCCTTTAAAAGCACTGATTATTAATTTGCTCGAGGAATTAAGGCAGGATGCTTTGCTTTGCCGTTATAGCGTCATATGAATCTGCTCAACACATATAGAAAATGACATTCTAATATAAATTAGATATTGTAACCTAATATAGTATTGTAATATTAATAATAATAATCGGCCTGTTCTTTTAGATGCATCCAGTGCTGTTTTAAATAATTTGCTATAGACATTTGAAACCATTAGCACACTACTGTAAAAACACTAGTCAAACTGAACTGATATAAGCATGACTAGACAAGGTTTATGTTAAATCAACAGTCAAGATCAAGCTGATATAAGATCTTAGCTGGCAGACTGGGGTGTTCAGTTGGTGAATGTGACCTGTGTTTATTTGCATGTAAAACAGGGTCCCTCCCTCTAAATACTAAGTAATGATACTGGGGTTCAGTAACTTCTCCATATTAATCAGAGGCAACAAATGAGGTTCTGTGAAGCACCTTGCATCCACCTCCTCATTTCCATGCCATAGGTTTTTGGTTACAAGGGTTAAAAAAAGAAAGAAAAGGGAAAAAAGAGCCAAGACAGAAGTGTAAGCGATAAGATCAAACGAGGGGGAGTCTACTGATCCCTCATTACCAGGCTAGGCGCTGCTTTCTCTTCAGGCACATTATAGCAATGAGATTTAGGCCTGAGTGTCCTCCCTGACAAAAACCCACAAAGGGAATAAACCCCACAAGCAGACCCAGTCAGCTCATCTCCACTCAAATTAATTAGACCCTTCTGTAGTGAAGCCCTACATTCAGGAGAGCAGGAGCCTGATGTCTGTCTGATGACTGTACCTGACACAAGCACTGCGATGACTGGACAGAGCCTCTACAGACACTGGCGAGATTACATTAGGAATAGTGTGTGTGAAAATACTTTATCTGTATCTAAAATACTATATCTAAATCGTGATCTTGTTAATGAGGTTCGTTTAGCCTTGTTTTTCAGTGTCTTGCATATGAGTGGAATGTCTTTTTTAATACATGGTATAATTACCAATATTTATTTTACATATGCATCTCATTGCATATAAAATATATTAAAAAAAGAAAAGAAAATTATATAACTGTATCACTGGAAAATGCTAATATTATCGGCCAGCTGTAATCTGTTAAATACTATTACAATGCATGAAGATATTAAGACATTATACACATTAACATCATAATTTTCTGTAAAGCTGCCCTGAAACATTATGTATTAAGAACTCCTTAAAAATACTTAGACTTAACATGAAGCATATACTGAGACTATTTATTTATTTATTTTTACAAACCGACATTAATGCAATTACATTGCAGTGTTTGGAGTTCAAATAAATACTTATATGCTAATAATCACAATTACCCACAATCGCTCACACATGCAACAGAGATTGTGAAAATATGGAAATTAAAGTTAAAATTTGGATTAGCCTGACTTCAGCAACATAAGGCTAACCTAAGAATTCATGAAAATAAAGTACTCAAATGAATAAGTCATTCTCTGCAAATAAACAATGTTTGCAACAAAATGATAATTTAGCCTGCTGCAAGGATACCTTTCAAGAAAATACATAAATTACAAACACACATACACATACAACACCTAAAAAATGCTGCATCAATTTTTCATTTTAGCAATATCATTTCATTTTTTATTTAATTTTATTGATTGATTATATGTTGGATTGATTGATGCGGGACCCACCTTAACAAATCAGCCCAAGATAATTTGTTCAGGAAAACACACAGCATGCACAACAACAAACAGCATTTCAGTTAAACAAATTATGGATTCGTTCATTAGATTAATTAAGTCCTCTTCACTGGATCAGCTGATAGTGTTGGATTAGATGTAGCTTCTCAATGTTTATTAATAGAAGAGGTTTAGAATTTAGAATTCGGAATTGGCTTAAAGTAAGAAAATAGGAGGCTATGGTCTAGGATCTGCTGCCACATTATGAGCTCTGGGACAGTGAAGACCACCAGTCTGCATAAACCCGGACATCATGTCTACTTTTAATCATAATTAGGTTTTAGTTCTTCAATGATTGTATTTACCTTAAAGGCATGTTCAACCTTCCAAACCTACTTCTGAAAGGTTATTTCAAGATAACCAATCTAACCAGTCTCAATATAGAAGTACATTTTAGGTATTTATCAATTTTACAGTTTTATGGGTTCAATTTAAAAAGTGTGATTTATAAAGACTTTTTTAGGTCTTATTCTCCCGCATACAGTTGATGCCTAATGGGGCAGGATTACTAAGCAAGCTGAATTTTCACTTGGGAATGGCCAATACAATCAGGTGCAGTGAAAACAAAAAAGGGAGAATTCAATCGAGTTTGTTGTCACAGCATTCCTCTTGAGTTCATTTCGATAAGTGAATGTTTTCAGAGCGGTGCCTCGACTTTCAATGCAAGGATTTTCCAGAAGAAAACACTGCCTCATTTGTTGAAGGGGGGCGAGGGGGCGCTGGCTTGAATTTCACGGTTAGAAAACAGTTACTCTCAGAGCTATTTAGATCTGCGATTACTGCCTACAAAGTAGTTGTAATGAAAATGCAACAAATCACCATGGACTATCCCCCTCCTTTTGTCTGCATTTTTATCGTGAAAGACCTCCTCTGACATTCAGCATCCAAGCGCAGGATAAAGGCAGTTTGTAATGTGTGCAGAATTGCCTTTTCTCTTTCCTTGTAGTAGTACTTAAGTGTCATGTTAAGCCCAAGGCGAGGGAGACTCTCAATGACCTGCGCTGGCTGGATTGTTGTGTTTACTGTATTCTCCTCAATAAGCGCTGCCGAATCCCATCTCTTATCAGTGCATAAAGTCTAACAGATTGCTGACTCAAATTTCCCCTGCCAGCCATGCTGGTTTTTGTCTATTGTTTAGCCTGACAATAGATTCCACATACCCTACAGCTTGAGTTTCTGTCTTCTTTATTTGTGGGGTATCACCCTCTATGCAAGTAACAGCTATTTGCACAACGCAGGCTCAGCCCAGAAGAGGCTCTTTATAGGGAAGAGGGTGCAGAGATGCCAAAATTCGCTGATGCTTTTAGCCGTTTGCCACGAGAGTTGTCATAATAGTGCTGTTCGGGTAATCTTTTTGGGTTAAGAGATGGAGGAGACACAAGTAGATGTGTCTACAGGGAAGCACAGTCCCAGCCTTGAAAAAAAAAAAGAGGAAAATGTGTGCCCTGTCTTTTGTGCAAAGCAGAAGCGCTGACGGCTCATAGAAGCAGTAAGTATAATTTGGTACATGGCGTGTTTCTGAAAAGACAGAAGAAACATTCCAATAGCAATTTTTTTTACTTTACTGTAGATAAAGAATAACGTAATCGGAAAATGTCAAGCTTTTTGTAAAATCTTCTATTTTCAGCAAATAGTTTCTGTTGCAAGATTCTATCTTAACCCTTGTTTTGTTATCCTGTACTCTATTTAAACATAAGCAATTCTCTGAGATCTCACAGAAGCGGGGCAAGTTATCAGTCATCAGTAATGCTGCCAGCGAGCAGTGTGAGGCGCTGCGATGTTGCAATGCTGTTAAAATGCGCCCGGGTGATATTTGAGAGAGCGCCCAAGACCTTAAGGACAGTCGTCACTCGTCAGATGGCCAAACGCTAAATGGATTTTACAGTCTGGATGCGCATACAAATGTGTTGACGTCACAGAATGACAGGACACGTCTTTATTCGCCAAAGTCCCATTATGTATCTTCCTGTTATAAAGGGAATAATCGAAAGAATTTTCGTTTTAAAGCTGTCTTGAAATGACAGCAGATTGTTTAGTATGTTAAGGTAATTCTGAGTCGCTGAAGAACCAGAACTTGAGCTTCATTATTGTTAAGAGTAGACACAATTTGCTGGGTAAAGTTATTCCATTTGTATTCATGAAGAGCAAAGCTTGAATCCTTAACCTAAACAAAAGCAGTTGTAAAATGTTGCAATTTTCACCTGAAAGCACCAGCATGTTCAGCACAGAGAACAAATCACAAATCAGATTGGGGTGTTAAAGCTTTGTGTTAAATGCAGTGTAATGCATCCTTTTATTTGAATAGCTGAATATATTTCTAGTGCTGTATGAATAGTTTCCCTCAGAAGTTTTATTTTCCAGAGATTCTGACAAAATTATTATGTTTTCTCTAACTCTCGGGGTGAGATACTCATCCGTACTATAAGGAAACGTGGTCTTGGGAAAGTGTCACAGGAGCATATCCTTTCTCAAAGGTGCCTACAAGAACTTCAAGATGACCTCGGGCTAGTTCTGATCTCTTGTCTGAGGTCAAAGAGCCAAAGTGAGCTATTCTAAGAGTTAAAAGACCCCAGAAAAAGACACGGCTTTTGAGAAAGCAAAAGATGATGGCTGCCACATGCCTTTAACCACAACCAAGACAGAATAGAAAATGAACCACTAGTAGACCCTGTCTAAAGGTGCTCCAGTATTAAAATTCTGTCCGATATAGTTAAGCAAATTATTATTAGGTCAATAAGTGATAAATGTCCAATATTATGGCTAAATATATTAAAGGTAAAACCATAAAAACAAAAATTGATTTAACCATCATAGGATTATAATGTGCATTATGAAAAATGCATATTCATTTTGACATTTTCTATGTCCTTAAATTAGTGTTTTTAAAGAAGTGAGTGTTAGATGCTCATGGTAATCTAAAGAGGAAATGAGAATGCACTATTTAATATTACTAATAAACTATATGCAACTATACTGTGCATTGCAGTAGTTAGTAACTGTAGTTAATGAACAGAGGTTATAGGCCTACAGGGAAAAAAATAAGAAAGAAAGACCTAACAAACACAAAGCAATAATGCACACATATCAGTCGTTTGTTATGCAGTTCACACATCAGTGTTCAAAATGCACATGCATTCTCACACTTAAATAATCTTTAAAAAGTCTTGAATATTTAAAAATAATACTACTGAGTAGCGGCACAGCCATCTGGTGCTGTCACGTCTTCCATGAAACTGCTATTTCCTCCTGCACTGCTCAGCTGTGGCTTAGAAAATACAGAGGAAAACAGATGAATTCTCAGACTATGAGCGTGGTATCAGGAAGGAACAAAGAGTTGATAATTGGCAATACAGGGGAGTTCGTCATATGTGAGCAGCTTGGCGTGGGAATTTTGAGATTTGCTTAGACAATATAGTAAAGGTCTAATGACTATATGTGAGGAAAGTTGTTCTGCAACCTATGCAGAATTCAACATGCCAAATACCAGACACAATTTAAACAGCTACCTTCTTATCACAGTCAGAACATTACCTGATAAAGGTAATTACCTGGAAGTATCAGTCATCCAGATCGTTACAAACTGAGGAAGTCAAGTCCCGCCATTGAAAATACAGAGCCGAGTCTTTCCACGGTGGAAGTGGAAAACATGGCGGTCATGCATTTAAAGCTGTTCACGCCATCCACATAGGCAGCAAACTATCTCTGTAAAATAACAAGCAATTCCACTTCATTAAATCAGTCAAATTTGCTGACGGTAAACAGAATCCACCATAACGCATCATGTTTTCGTTGGTTGAATTCATTATTTCTGGATTGAAAGGATGCACAGTTTAGGTGAATTTATCCCTTCGCATGTCAAAGTTAGTGCAAGCTAATGTTTAACACGAAACAGATTGAGCTCCATGTGGATGAGCAAACTCCATGCCTAGAGTTAATTGTACTGGCCCAGGTAGCTCTTGTTCACAAGTCTTTAAGCTCAGCTGCACACCAACAATTGAGCAAAGAGGAGCTGCAATCAAAACAAAGACATCCATCATGTTGTTCAAACCTTCTGTGCGATTCATCTTAACATCTCACTGAGATAATGAGGACCCTGTATCTTCCTTTTGAGCTTAATAAATCACACACTAGTTAATACTATGGTCCTTCTGAACACCTCAAGATACAAAGATATCGGATAAGTGCATTTAATAGTAATTGTATATAAGGATAATTAGGATAATACAGTACATAATCTTATTTATGATAATTACATTTATACATATTGTAAGGATGGATAATCCTGTGTTGTTGGTCATTATTCTTTATTTGTAATAAAATCGTATCTCTATCTTGGATATTTGGCTCTTCATTTCTGTCTCTGGGGCATTATAAATGTCTGTTTGCATCCCTGGCCTCTAAACATGAAATATTATTTGCTTGGAATGGGAGCAAATCAATGAAAAGTCAAATACAAAAAGGAAGAAAAAGCTTCTTTTGAGAATGGAGATGCTTTTCTAACTCCATGTGCACCAGTTAAAAAAATGGTCAAGTTGCATTAAAAGTCCAAGGCTAATAGTGGTTTTAATACTACAACATTTACAAGATTTTCACATTACATTCAAAAAAAATTCTTCACAGACACAGTATAGAGTGTAAACGATTCATTTTCTTCCTTCTACGTATATAAAGAATAATTCATATTTTAGAAAGGAAAAATCTGTAAGCTGTTATTCTCCTTTAGACAACAGCACATATTAGTATTTGACAAAATGTAAAATCCATATTTTTCTTTGTTCACATATGGCACATAATACTAATGCAGAGTGTTAACATTTTGTACAAATATTTTGATCAAAATATTTTTATACTATATTATCAAGTTGTGCCAGACTTTGGTACCTGTCAGTGAGCTTTCATTGGGTATTTTGTTTCCTGTGTTTTGTCTTAATCTGAAAAATAATAAAGACGGAAATGAGCAGCGATGCTATGAGCTAAGGCTGGACGTCTATGTCTCCATGTCATTGTGAAAGACAATGTGAATTTTGCCTTTAATCACCTTAGTGTTAAAACAACTAATTAGCTTCTGTGGCTCACTAACGAGGTGTTGACAAACACATAGGATAAGGCATTCTAGTAAATAGAAGGCGGGAGTTAACTGTTTCTCCTCCCTTATCTCGTATCAAAGGACAAAGGGTAATTAGAAACTGTTGTGTGTGTTAAACAATATCTTGTAAAAAGGAAAACATGCCTTGACAGAGGGATTTGTCTCAGCAGATATTCCTGTTTAGCAGTTTGGGGTTCTTGACATTCTTCAGATTACTGACGAACCGGTTCTTAAATCTTAAACGTGTCCTGCAAACAAATATTTGAAATCAGTAGTTATGTAATAAATTTCACTGGTTTACGTCATGAGCTCTACATAAGTAATGTGTATTATAATATAACAATGTGATGTAATTATTGTACTATTATTATTATTACTACAATTTTATTCTAATTAAAAATGTTCATAAATAAAAATAATGTTTGACTACACATTTATTTGGCAGATAGCTTGTTAAATAAAAAGACAAATTGCATGAAACAGAAAATTGTAAGATATTATTATTTATTGGACCCTGCTTCCATTAAACTGGATTCAAATGTGATTTTCCATTTCAGCTAAACGCAAGACAAAAGACCTGCATGAGCAGAATATGCACCTGGCTGGAGTCAAATCATGTTATCAAGACAAGCTTGTTCTTTTGGGAAACAGCTAATTTGCATAGGTACTTAAAAGTTTGTAAAACTGAACAATCATGTCACCGATATCCCCTTGATAAAACGGGAAGCTGAACCATTTTCAGGAAAATCAGCATGAAAATGCAGGCTTCCTGTAGCATCAATATAGGTCATAGGTCACCTTTGTGCATTGTCTACGCTCTTCATCCACCAAGCTGCATTGCAAAAATGACTTGTGGTGAATGGCAAAGACATGGCAAAATGGGAAATGACTGTAATTTGCTCAGAAGCCCCACAGGCTGAGAAATGAAGTGAAAGAGGCTTGGAAGGCTGCTTGCACCAGAAGAATTATACGTCCTGGTGATTATAGTTCAATTACGATGATTTTTTAAGAGCGTTAGCACAGTGGAGAGATCAGCAGAGACTAATGCATAAGAGCTTAAAGTTTGGCCCGTATAGTTCTAGTCTACCTTTGACTCACCTAATTCTTGGTGCTTATATATAAGGGTCTAAATAACTGTTTCCCTTTCCTGCCATGGTCACACCAACCAGAACTCGCCCTCAAAGCTATGGGAAGTGCTTTATCCCAGTGAAGGCACCATTAAGACTTAAGTGGAGCTCCCCACATTTTATTGGCTTTTTAGCCTTTTACACAGAAGCCTCCATTAACACTGATGGCACTCCAGAGTCTGTCTCCAAACTCCCTGGTAAGAGTATGGCACAGCGTCATCAACCTATTGGGTCTAAAATGAGTCCTGAGCAATATCAAGTACACATGCTATAGGAAATGTGCAGAAGGGAACAGAGTCGCACAAAGTGGAAGATCTAGGTTGGAGTTAAAGGCTTCCATTTTACTTTTTCGCCAATATTTCGAAGCCAATGGGAATCAAAACTGTTTAGCTACCAAAATTCTTGAAAATCCTTTCCTTTTACATCCACTGCTACTGAAGTAAAAAAGAAAAATGGATTAAAAAAAAGAGAGAAGTGCATAAAATGACACGCTAAAACAACTGGTTTCAGAAAGCCTCCCAAAATGAAACATTACTAAAACCGGCAATGCCAGGCCATGACAGAAGGAAACAAGAAAAGTCACTTCTGCCTTTCTGAATTGTCAGTTGGCTACTGGTGTTGATTTATACAATCAATAATTCAAAAAGTTGCTTATTCATTCTTGCGCTGGCCAGCAGCCTCATCGGCTCCTGCCAGAGAATGTCAGCTGCAGACTGGGTCTGACATGTTGCACATGCAGAAATGTGACATAAATATTTCAGAAATATCTAGCACTAGCCAATGGCACATTGGCAAAATGGGCCACCGCTGGACAAGCCGTGGCTTTTATTGGCCATCTTCTTGCCTATTATGGAGAGGAAGGCATATATCCCGAGCTCCCTGATTGTTATCTGCTAATAAGCATGGCCGACTGAAATCTTTTCAGAGCAAATTGTTGAGGACATCTGGCAACGCTTTCTCTGTGATGCACAGACCGCTGAATGTCCCTCTCGAAAAGGTTGGCATGGCAACATCTGACTGCTATTCAACAGCAGTACAGTTTGAAAGGTTTAGGGCCTAGTTGAAAATCCATTTGGGCCACTACCTGAGTATTTTCCCCCAGCATTCTCATGTTGAAAGTGCAGTAAATCTTACCTTCCCAAAACCCCTTCATATGAATCAATGACAGCTTTGTTCATTCAAACTCAATAATTATTTTTCCTTCTGCTGATACTTGTTTGTGAACCCAAATTGCATGACCTTTGGGCTTTCCGTGGGCTATTTTAAGACCTATTTTACTGATCTGTCTGTACAAAATGTTTTCAAACACGATTTCAAATCAGCACTATATGAAAAGATGAGCAGTGAATCAATAAATGTCCAAAAATGTGGCAGCTGGTGGGTAGACATGACACAATAGTGCCCGAAGCAAAGCCAAGGACAGAGCTGCCGTGAGGTTTGAATTTACATAATAGGGTACAATAAAAATAATAACTCACATAAGAAAATATGATGAAAAAGGAAATGTTTTTCTATTTCAAATCACCATCTTAGTTCAATAAGTGAAAATCACTCAAAAAGGCACGCAAATGTATCTGACAAGTATATATTGGCATTAAACTTTTTATCTCAAAACTTATATGAGCACACAGCCCAGCAAATTATGTTTTTTGAATTGCAAAAAATGTGTTTTTACCTTTAATGAGGCATTAATTGATGCTATGATGTTTAAATATTTAAACAATGAATTTGATTTTGCTCATTTGAGGCCATTGTATAATTCCAATAAGGTGAAAAGGGCTACATTTTTGAGAGACAGCACTGCTTCAGTGCTCAGGTCAGCACTACACATGTAAATGACCCCTGACACTTCAAATGGGAAACAAGACACTCCACTTACAGAATTATCTGAAGTGCAATACATTTCAAGATATCATCTCATCTACACTAGCCTGAAGGCACCTAGAGCTCACAACCTACACAATGCTTTGATCACACATAACAGAGCTTCACGTGTAATGCTGTACAAAAATGAGGCAGAACTGATCGCTGGCATGAAAAAACAAAAAGTTCAAAACTCACAATTACAAATGCTCCTTGTTTCCTTATATATTATATATATATATATATATATATATATATATATATATATATATATATATATATATATATATAAAATCCTGTGATAGATCTAAAAGATTGTAGTGTATTGCACATTTGCTTTCAATGGGTTTAACTAATCATGCACTTGAATTAGCATCAGAATCTCTTTTCTTCACACTTTCTTGCTCTTTCATATTTTACTCTGGAAACTCCGGCCCTCTGGACTACTTATTACTGTAATGTTGCCACCTTAGAGCCATAATGATGCTGTAATGCTCGGGTCAATATGAGAGAAATTAACTTTTTCAATCTAAAAAAGCTTATGAAATAGTTTCAGTTCTCAAGGCATTTTTAGTATGTTAGCAGGGATGACAGAAAATCAGCTAATTTATGTTAAGTTAAATGACCTCTAGTTCATTTATCAGAAAATCATAGGCAAATTACTATTAAAATCAGTTTCAAAATAAAACTAAAACAAATATTTGTATCCCACTTCTCTGTGGTATCTCTTATAATGTTCTAAACTTTATGTCTTCTCGTGGCATTCTTCAACTCTGAATCTTATCAGGATCCATTAGTCCATTCAAAATTACCGCAATTAATACTTCTGCATTAAACCCTGACAGGAATTATTCTCCTCTAATGAGTTACCAATGTGCAAAAGTGTCTCACCATATTATGTGACTAGCAATTATATTTTCAAGACCCCAATTGCCTCCAATGAAAAGAAATTCTGACTTTTTCTGACAAATGACGTTCAGTCTAAAACATGCAACATTGATTTGAAATGCCACAGCATGAATCTTAATGCACACTTTAAAATATTAAAAAGAAGGAGCATCATGCATGTGCATGTACTATGAGATTTTAAACACTTATACATGCTAATGTCACATTTTGTCTGATTTATGTAAATAAATGTTATTATCAATGTTACCAAAATGTGTTTCAATCCCACCAAGCTCTTTTTTTCCAGGCTAGTTGCCATGGTAACCTCCATTCAGCCTGTTTATTAAGGAGGAGTCATGTTTAATTGATCCACTAATGCACTGCGGCGCAGTCACTGGCTTGCAGTCTTTTGTTTCCAGGTCATATTCTAGGTCCAGACATTTACATAAAAGCATTACATTTGCTGAAACCAGTCATTATTAGTAATTTTCCTCCTTATCCGCTGGTGATGACTGCAGTATAAACACAGATTTATGAACGGTAAATATTACGTTGTTGAGGAAATATTATATTGTTTTGAGCTTTTTTTTTCTCTCAATATGTTTAGTCACAGTGGAAACTGAAAACACAACACAGGCTGGGAAGTTTGTATGACAGCCAGATCTCTAGTCAGTTCTGTTTGGAAGGTGCCTTTGTGTATCAAACAAATATTCTCACTATGTAGGATACAAATTACCAGATACATTTCAGTTTCACCAAATCCCCAGGCACGGGTAGACTAAACAATATCACAGCATTATTATGCTAATTATGCAGTTCTCAACATGTGAAATGTTCTGTGAGGGTTGTTTGGAACATGAAATGCTGTTTACACACAGCACTGAAATCCTTCTAAAAATAATGCACCAATTATAATAGAGATTCTGAGAGTTTTCTGGCAGTATTGATAAATTTCACTTCTACCTGATTCTATTCTTACAATGATTATTCAGAGGTTTATCACCAGAAACAAGTTCATTCTTTCTTTTTTAAGCTTGAATTTAGTAAAAAAAAAAAAAAAAATTCAGTTAAAAGTAAACAAATTATATAAATCGTGCGCTTTTTGCAATATCAAAATCCGATATCAAAGGTATTAAATAAATAAAACTAAATAAATAAATGAAAAATGCATTTGGTAAATGTGTTCCAGGCAAAATCAATTAAGCACAGGAAGTCATTGAAGGATCAAACTTAAATCATCTTTGCTGCTGACGGGTGGTGGTGCATTTAATTCAACAAGCACCAATCACTGAGCAGGAATGTGATTAGACTCTGTGTATGAATTATACATCGAACTCAAGCTTCAAATATCTGTTCCGCATAAATCCAGTATGTCATTTCACATATCAGAGACTCGGAAATGATGGCAGGTGAAAAGTCAGTGTTTATCAATTTCACTTCAGCCCTGCAGCGTAGGACAGTTGTTTATGGCCACACTGGACCAAAGCAACAGATGTGCTTTACACACTGCCAGTCCACATAAGACTCCACTGCTTGAGCCCAGGTGTGCAAATACACAGCAGCTGAGGACAAGACAATCAGTCTCCAAAGTTAGTGGGACCTAAAAATGTTAATTACTTTCACTGTTATGTAAGTCAGTTCTTACACATCTAGACATTTATTTTCCTCAAGAGAGAAATGGGAACTTAAAATAAGTTCAACCATATGCTTTTAACACAATACAAAATGCAAACATCCCAAATATCTAATTGGTTTCCTCTTCTGTAGACTGACATAATCAAGAGTTTTTGTAGCCTAATTCACTTGAAGTGACACTAACATCAACTTTCATGCTTGACTGCATTAGCCTATATTCATGGAAAGCATTACAGACAATCACAAAATTGTGTCTTGAAGAGCATGATCCCAGGCTGAATTATTAATTACACAAGTCAGGGGTACATGAGTGGCTAATTATAGTTGACAGATTGCAATAAATGTCTTGTAAGTAAATGTTAGGTTTAATGTCGTCATTTCCAAAAACCACAATTACACATGGTTAATTTACATCTGTGCATAATAACCATGCAAAGGACGAAACAACATTAACATTATTAGTGTTTCATTATATATTTATAAAATGTAAAATCATGAATAATTCCCAATATTAATGGAAGAAAAAGGCTTCCTCAATTTATCTATCAGGCGATACATGCAGAATTAATTCTTTGTTTCTTTCTTCACTCTTCACACTGCTGCCAGTGTTTTAAGAGATTCATCAAAAAATGAAAATAGTTTTCAACCTGTATGACTTCTGTGAAACACACAGATGTTTTGTACAATGTTTCAATCATTTGTGATAGTGGATCTTTAAAATTAAGTTATATAAGTTTAGAACTAATTTTATTTTTTGGGTAAACCATCGTTTAAAATTGAATATACTCAAAATAAAAGTAAAATCTCAACATGTTATATTTGTGACAACAAATATATTTTGTGACTAAAATCTCAAAGTCTGCACACATTGTGTTCTCTCTTTCCTCACCTCAATAGAATAGTTATTTTCTTAAGTAATTAAAATAACACACACAAAAAAAGATTTTTGTAACTGTTGCTGTCAGATGGCGCTAGAGTTGAAGGTTTTCTTCGTTGATTTTGTCTTCCTTACACCCCTATTTTAAGCCCAGCACTGTTAGTGAAGCTCTAGATATACAGGTACATGATTACTTTTGTGTCTATGGAGGTCTGAGTGACAGAAAGATAAAAGCCATATAGATGTTGCTTTTGTAAATCTTTAAAAACAAACTATAGGACTCAGAGGCCGGACATCTCGCAGCCCTTTAATAGGTGCAATTATTGCTTAACAGCCCATGGTTATACCCATCATATGTCCTCCTATGTTGAAATGTCAGCACTTTATGACAATCTATTGCCAAGCTAAGCAATCAATAAAAATGGTACATTTAGGGAACAGGAGTATCAGCTGTAAAATCAATACTTTTTTTTAGAGTGTATGGAGTGAATCTGAGTCATTTATATTCTTGAAGCTTAACTTTTAGCAAAGTCCCACAAGTAATTCAAAGACGATCGCCAGAACAAAGTCCTGATTAAAACGGAAAGATTGAAGCATTTAACAAGGTTCAAATGGACCATTGATTGTACATTGGTAAGAAAGTGATAGATGAGAGTGAAAGATGTGAACGGCACGTTTCTGATAACTGGACATGGCTGTTTCTTAAGGCCGTTTGAACAATAGGTTAGTCTCAGAAACGCTGATTTACAGAGGATGGTGAATTGAAGAGGGACCCATGGGGACACTGGATGTCCCAAAAAAGAATCTTGGGCTGATTGCAAGAAAGACTGGCCTGATTGTACGAGATTTTTGGGGTCTATGCAGCACTTGTCCATGATGCTTCTACAATAGGCAGTAAATACACGGGATAAGGTGGAGATCCTTGACCTAATGTGATGACATTTTCTGCACTGTCCTTCAGGACACTGGCTAAAAGCAACAAAGCATCTCTTCAGGCTGAGGGGAATCATTTTGCTCCACTAAGTTCTTTGTAATCATATTTCCATAAAAGTACACTGTATATGCTGCAAATTAATCTAAAAGACAATTTCTCAATTTGCAATTTAGCATATATATTTTAAACTCATGATGTATACCAAGCCTTACTTAAAAAAATCTGTGTAGAACACTTCCTTACATCAAGGCAAAGTTATTTACTAGACAAATGCCTCAGTTTTTTGAATTCAGAAATCATACAGGTTTGGGGTGACCACACACTTTTCACATAATTACACGTAGGTAACCTAAACTAAATCTGAGTTACGTTGCTACCTAAGCCAGTACGAAGGAGAACAACATTATGGGATTCCTGTTACTTTTCTCAGCTCAGCAGAAAAGCAACAGACTTTTCAGAGTTGATTGTGGTTGCAGGATGGGCTGAATATTTTACAAAATCAGCTTGAACAGATTTTAGTTTGTGCACAAGTGTCCAGTAATTACTCATTTAAACAACGATGAAACACATTTGAAACACCAATGTAACAGCTGATACAAGTAGATACAAGAAAAAAATTGCTTCTGTTTAGCTTCTGATTCCCCTCAAAATAAATGCAAGCTGCATGTGACATGTTTTACATACACTCTGTTTCTGAGCAAGCCACAATTTAGAGCGCTAGGCCAAATTACTGTTATTGAAATGACCCGAGATGAATGATACCTGCCTCCCTGCTTTCCAAAAGACAAGTTAATTAATTTGTCCAGAAGACTGTGTGGCATCTGTACAATTGCTCGGGCCTGATTTCCTCTAGTGCAGCGTCCTGGCTTTGAGAGCACTATTAAACATTCTCATACGGAGAGAAGGGAGGAGAATATAATTACAACCAATGTGTTAGTATCAAGTGGGACCTGAGGAATGTCATTTAGGTCAGACAGCCATTCCTTAATCAGATTTGCTCTTTTCTTTTTTAATCAAGGCATACAATCATTGGCCAACGTGTCGGGTTATAATGCAGAACTGTGGCCTAATCTTTCACACTCACATTTTACTGCCTTTTGTGTGTTTAATCTTCAGTGCTGTCAGTCACAGCCAGGGTTGATTACTGCAGTATTCGACAGTGTGTTCCTGAGGAATTAAATAGGGACATGACGTGAGAGTGACATTGGAGGTCTGGCAACCGATATGCAGATTTGCGTTGATACAGTGTTTCCGGACCCACCCACAGGTTCAAATCATAATTTCGTGCTAAGCCGTGAACTTGTTACCATGCAACCTACAAGCATCCTTGGTTATCTGGCAACACTTGATGTAACTGTTAAGTAACGCAGACAAGGGCATTGTAAGAACATTGCATCAAATATCACAATCAAAATCTTTGATTTGGTTTATTCTTAGTAGTGCTTTTGATTGCATACGTGTGGTCTGGACTATAGCGTCAGCTATATAGAGTTTTATTAGCTTCTTCAAATGTAAAATGACCTAAAACGCAATCTAAAATGGTAAAAAAATTTAAAAATACAGCAGTGACTGTTGCTAAAAGCCAAAGAATGAATCTATGAAGGGTTTCAGTACAACTACATTTTCTAGCCATTCAGGAATTGCATAACTAAAAAAAGTAATATGGCTCCTAAATGTTTCATTTTGAAGTACTGTACCATTTTCTAGAAAACATGTTTTTTTTTCCATTCAGTGAGTAGTAATCAGATAATATGGCGAATCTCCGTACCATACTGATTAACATCTCTTTCTATGATCAAACCGATTATTATTCTATCCTCCATTTGCTGTACAGTGATTGATTTACCATTCACTATGATCTATATATACACTTTGCAGCCCTGTGTAAGCGTATTCAGGAAATATAGGCTATATTGGACGAAAGAAACAGTGATACATTTATCTAATCGTCCTCAGAACACCCCATCATGCTGTGTAATCAATAAACTTGTTTTAGGCAAAGCACCTTTTCTAGTGACTCAGACATTAACCCTCCATTAACTATTTCAGAGGCTGTTAAATGCACCTCAGTCAATAATGCTAATTTGAAAAGCTATTGTATAAGCTGTTAAGAAATGTGTATTCATATTATGGTAAAGTGGCTATCTTTATTATGGGCTATTACAAATTGCAAAAAAGTCAATATGGTGAGGGGAGATATTTCACACAGGGGTGAATTATGGTGGCGGAGTGGAGTTCTAAGCGCTAATTTTAGTGGAAGGACAGCTTTTCTCCTCCTGGTCAATGCATTTTAGGACACTGATATTGAAGTGATGGGGAGACCCTCTGGCAGGCTTTAACCTCAGCCTGTAATTAAGCCAGATGGAAGATAATAAATGTTCTGCATAATTGAACATTACTTTACTGATGGTTTCAAGCACTCATAAGGGGAACCTGCTGGGGTCAACATTAATGTCCATCATGTAATCCGTTTTATACATTGATATTCTATAAGGCAAAAGGGAAATTAAATCCTTTTTTTTCTTTTTTTTTTTTTTTAACAGTACACTGCAAAACATATTATGCATATTTACAGTTCTGCTGACGAGTGTTCCATATATATTTTTTTGAATTTATTATTACTTATTACTTAGCTATTTATTTTGTCATGTTGCTTTCCCTAGCCACAAATAAATATATGTAGGTGTATTAGAAAAACATTTATTTCATGCAAAGTGTACTACAATCCATTTTCATATTTATGTACTGTACTATGCCCTGCAATTGTATGATTAGTATACTAAACTAATATGCTAAAAGGTTAAATCCAAACAATAAATTTTGTACTTAATGCATTTTAATTGTGCTAAAGTTGCAGGTACTTCAGTACACTTTAAAAATTGTGCATTTAAAGACTGATATCATTCAAAGATCATGCAATTCTTATCAAAAGTGACAATAAACACTTTTTAGACTTAATATTAAGAAATGTGCATTGTGCACAAGTAGTACATCAAGTACAGTTTAAAGTTTAATTATAATTGTTGCATCAGTAAGTCTTAAGCTAGTTATCTTTCAGTTAATTGATTTTAACTACACTTAGTGTGAAATAACTGTATTTTAAACATATTAAATATATTTATACTATGGTTATACAACCCAGAAATACACTAAAGAGCCTTTAAGACCATTTTTAGTCTTCTAAATCCATACAGCATGCTCAAAAATATTACTCCGTGAAGGCACTTTAAAGAAACATTGAACAACTAGCTTGGATGCTGTTGTAGCATCTGAGATTATCACAAATACAGAATCTATATATGGAGTATTCCAAATACAGAAATTATAAGATTTACTACATTTGGTGTATTAATAATTTTGTTGATATCTGTAGCATAAAAAATCTAGAGCTTCTAGAACCACAAACATAATATTATCCACAAAATGGCATTTTATAATATGAATGACTTAAAAGGAGGGAAAGCCTTTCACGTGAACAGGCATGACAACATTTTGAGGTAACAACAAGCCAATGTTACGATATCACAGAACAATTTTAAAGTGTGTTTTAGAAAAGCTATTTGAAAAAGTCTTCAAATAAGTTTTTCAGTGAACCATTCTGTGTCACAAAAACTGCTACATTCCCAAAAGAAATGATTAGTTCATCAAAACTACTACTGTCCTCATCTCTGTGTACCAGTACAGCTCTAAAATGTTCTCAGTTTTACAAGCAGTGAAGTTTTAATTAAGACAAAATAGCTCATTTTAGCCTGTCTGCTGCTCATTGTGAGTTTGAGATTTTCATTACGGTTCAAAGAAGTGCTTGTAAAATGGTCACTGAAAAATTCAAGCCCAATTACAGTGTCAGTCTGTCGGACAAATTGCCCTCACTGAAGGCTCTGTGACAGGTGCATTGTGGAAGAATTGATTCTCACCGAGGGATAAGTGAATTGTCATTACGTGTCTGTTTCTTATGACATCTAGCTGGATGTCCTCTGATTCGTGCCAGTAGATTTGAATCACTGAACTGTGCGAATGAAAACTCATGCTAGCGCCGGCATTAGCGAAGAGAGAGATAAAGGCATCCACTTCACAGGTCAAGAGCTAAAGCCTTTGAAAGGTTACAGATCAGAAGAGAGGGTTAAAAGATTTGTAAAGTAGACCACAAAGGAAAAAACAGAAGGACTGGAAGAAAGAAACAAACGCTCCAAAAAACAAATCTCAGTGATCGCAGTAGTGGGGGGGGGGGGCGACCCTAAACCCTGACGCCTGACCCGTTTGAAATGCGGCCATCATTGCGGAAGCCACACGTCGAGGGAGATCAATAGAATACCTGCAGGCTCCATTAGCTTGATTAGAGAGAGGGCTGAGCTCCAGCGCAGGCTCCTCTGAATGCAGACAACTTTATTCTCTGGATTATATGGGATAAAAGCTGCTTGGCTTTCTAGACGGAGGAGAGAAAAGAAGCAGGTGGCAGTAAAGAGAGACTTGGGCCACTGCTGCAGTGGAGACAGGTAATCCGGCGGACTCTTGGCCAGCAGCTCTTTCAGCAAAAGGTGTCTCTAATTGACGTATCAGCAGCACGGGTCTTGGCAGAGACCACTAATCAAAGACCACAGATTGAAGCATTTGCTGGCAACTACAGAGGAGAGGATGTGAAAGATGCAGAAAGAGAAATTAAAGCTCAGACTTTGTGTAAAGGCTTTAATAGTTATATGAAAAAAGGTTTGAAAATAGTGTTGAAAGTTACGGCAGACTGATTAAAATTACGCGATGCAAACAAAATGTAAAAAAGAAATGGTTTAGAAAACAGGCAGGATGAATTTTCATTTCATGCCAACTTTAAGGCTTAGCCAGAAGACGCACGTGAATGATGAGCAAGTAGCCCACAAAGATGTCTATACTTGGAAAAGCTAATAATTAGCAATCCTATTCATTTCTGAGCTGTATATGCTATGTGACTTGTCTGCAGAACACATGCAGACCACGATTCTGAATCAAAGCTGTGAAATCAGAAAATCAAAGATGTGAAAGATTCACTAATTGGCACTGGAAAAACACCAATTGTATGCTTGTAAGAAATTTAATCAGAATACATGGCTACTTTTAACTGGCTGTCAATGGAGAATGATTTTTTGTAGCTACGGCATCTACCAGCAGGATTTAAATGGGGCCATGCTGACAAGAGCTGGTCTACTGGGAAACAAAAATATGTCCAAGGCTGCTTCATTGATTGTATCTGAGTATGAGACGATCAATGAATTCACTGCTTTGTAACCCAGCAGGAGTTTATTTAAAAATTGCGAAAAAAGACATGAAAAATACATGTACTTTGGATAATGATTCACAAAGGCATTTAATGTTTTACGTGCAGATAAACCTAATTCATGGATTGAATTCAAACATAGAAGAATCTGCTTATGATAACCTTTCCTCAAAAATACTGAGATGTTGTGAATTGCTTGCATACTGATAGAGCTTACATCAGGCAGAAACTCAAGACATTCAAGTCAAATTACATATTATTTGTAGAAGGGTGAAGGACATTAAACCATTACTGAAGGGAATGAACAATCAAACAGCTACACTGCGTCTCTATCCAAAGAGAAGCATAAAAATACACTACTTTATCCAGCTTATTATCTCTTTTATGCATTTAACACCACAGTGGTTCTGATTTTGAATGGTGCTCAGAATTTCTTCATGTATCTTTTTAAAGAAATGATGACAAAACTCCCGCTAGAATTTTTTTTTGTTTATTCGACTTAAGTCTCTCGTAAAGACACACACAGATTTACTTGCTCTCATTCCAAACCTGTATGACTTTTTTTTATAAACATGGAAGCTATGGGAGAAGTGTCTCAGAGTTTTGCTTCATGCAGTAAAGTTTGGTTACCAACATACTTCAGAATATCTTATTGTATTCCACAAAAGAAAGAGAATCATACAGGTTTGGACCCACCAAAGATTTTTTTATTTTGGTTGAACTATCCCGAATGTTATATACCAGTGATTTATACTATTACTCTTCTTTACACTGCTCTGCTCCACAGCTGTTGTAAGATGCCATCAGTATACTTGCCTTGTATCGAAAAATGTAATTGTAACAAATATAACAAATCATATCTGAGCAGGTTTTTGAGTAGCCTTATTTAGCGACCTGGAACAGCATAGCTTATTTAGCGAGCAAACCATTAATTTAGTTTATCAGTAGTATTTTTAATATAATGCTCCGGAAGAACGCATGTCAGTTTAACTAAATTTATGTTTCCCAAAGTGGCATCGTATTTTATGTGTCAGAGTTACATGATGACATTACGATTTTACCTCAGACAAACAATTACCAGGCTAAGTGAGTAATCTGAGGCTATGAAATCATAGCTTTTCTTCCTGGGGGCAAATGGTAAGGGGAACCTTCAATGTTTTACACTGGCCTTCTGCCAAAACACTGCATCGGATCACTTTTCTGACGTAGCAGGAGGATAAGAACTGGTGTATGCTATCACTCAGCAAATGTTACAACATTAAGAATCATCCAGCCTGCTATACTGTATGCAGAAGACAAAGCTGATTTAATCTCATTTCTTTTAAGTATAAAGTATAAAAAAATAGAGTGCTACTGTAAATGAAAAATATAAGTCCAAAAACATATGCTCTAAACGTAAAGTGCACTTGAACTGTTTTAACATAATTTGCATCATTGTGACAATTTCAAAAGCCTGTATCCAATCCGAGGCCCCTGACGCTCAGGAGCACTCAGGCTCTTTGCCGGCCAAACATTTAGACATCAATTGTTACATCATTTAAATAGGTCAGAAGTAGCACCAGCCTCTGCCACATAATAAGCCGAAGAGAGATGTGGTTCTTTCAGTCCCTCCACAAAAGTGTTCTGGCTCTTTATTCTGCCCTGAAACCCGATCGGACAGAGGACAGAAGACTCGTACAATCAAGGATGATACTGAAGGAACTGCACCTCTAAAGACAGACAGTAACTCACAATTAATGAAGGGAAAAACAGCACATGTGATAACTAGTAAGAGCCACTAGTATTCACTAATCATATACATGACCTCATTATAGAACAGTTCCGCCAATAACAGTATAGAGACTTCAGAAACCCTTATATGGTCTAACACTAAACACCTTTGTATCAATCCCTCAAAATGTACTTGATTTGAAAATAACAAAATTTAAGTAGAAAGATTACTCTGTCTGTGGAACAAAGAGCTCATTTTCATTATGTGTAGCATGTGTCCTCAATCATTTTAATTAAGCTGTGACAGCTTTGTTATAGACTCCAGAGGAAATGAATAAATAAATAAATTAATAGATCAAATGTGAATGACTTCAAAAATGAAAGGCTAAAAGAATCACTTGAAATTAAAATAATCGATTGCTTTTGTTCCGGGTAATATCTGACACCTAATAAACGTCAGTTACAGACGCACATGGCTAACCTAAGCAAAGGAAATGAGGTCCACTTCATTAGAAATACAATAACCCGACGGTGACAAAAGTCCAAGGTCTCCTGCCAAGGGGGTTTAGAGCAGGTGATGATTGGGAAAGAGTTGATCCGCGTTGGTTGGAGACGCTAGTAGCGATGACCATGAGGCCAAGCCAATCTCATGGGTAATGCCAGTGCTCAAAGGAAGCCAACTGTTCAGTGAGTACTTGTTTCTTAATTAACCTACCGCCCCCGTTTTGCGTCATGTATTGCCAAAGTCTTGTCAAGTGACAGACACAATGCAGCTCTTTTCAACCAAGCCCCAGGGATTCCCTCTCAGTGTTTGTTTATGAACTTCAGGCGTCAGGGTTATTTTATCCAAACGACATGACAAATCCAAGCCAGGATGTCTTTTATGGTTGGGAACCAGGAATAAGAGACTGCTAAACTTAAAAAAAAAAAATCTCCTCTGACAGCGAAGACAACAATGACAGCAAACAGATCACTGCAAGATGTGTTTTTGTGACATTCGCCAATGCAGGACACTAGCTGTCTTTCATATTTGAGATGTAAGTGGTCTTGTTCAGCTGCTCCACGGAAACAAAATAGATGAAGAAATGAAAGCATAAATTCATCTCATTTCCAGTGTGATTCCAGGTGGCTAAAAAGACACAATGAGCTCCAGAGCCCTCACAGGAGGCACCACTAAATAGTCTGCTGACACAAAAGACCAGCACTTCACGAATAAACCCAAGAAAGCTGCTGCAAAGCAAAAACAATCTGCAAAGTGCTGATGAACAGGTGGAAATATACTTGGGGGTTAAATAAAACGTCTTTGGAGCCCGGTGTATAAAAGCAACGTGAAAAAGGGTACATTTGCAAACACATAATCGTAGCGTGCCATCCTGACCTAATTTCACCTGGGACAAGACTGATGAAAAGTACTAATCAGTAAGCATAATGTGGCACCTTTTGACCGAATACATCTGCACTTTTGAAAAAGGCTCTAAACAGGAGCAGAAACAAAGAGCTATTGCTGACCTGTGCTCAAAGGCCACTTTTCATGGTGTCCTTTGACTATGTGTTCTGTTTAGGATTTAAATAATAAGTATTGTGCTACTGTAGCTTAAACATGGTGCTGGTAACACCACACGTTTCACTTGTTACTCAGTGTTGTGTATAATTTATATATATATAATATTGTAGGTTTCTAAAATCAGATTTTTATCTCCCCTCTAAAATGAGTGCAGCTGATAGACCCTGCATGATAACTTCCATACTTCCAATCAAACCTTAACCACATGGCACATGCTTTTTAAAACTTTGTTCTCCATTCCTTGGAAGATGGAAAGACCATAAAAAAAACTGTGTTCCACAATATATATATAATAATACAAATAATAAAAATATTTATCTTTAACTCTTATTCATTAATTAATAATTATCTGGAAAAAGCAACGGGCCTTCAAGTATTGTTGTGGACAATATTGTAGCCTTGGAGTGAAAAAGGTTCAAAACCACAGCGCTTTGGGGGGTGAAGGTGTACCTCTCATTGACAAGAAAATTTTTTGAATTTTTTTCTTTTGAAAGTTTATAAACTGATAATATACATTGTTATACCTTGAATGCAATGTAAGTTGATTTGGATATAAAGTATCTTGACAACAAACAGTCACAAAAGACAAGTGTGGCATTGATGCGTTTAGAGGCCATGACACGTTATACCTTGTCAAAAATAAAAAGTCCAGTGAAAAGATGAGCTTCTATATCAGCGTGCTTAAAAACAGAACAAACAGTAATCATTGCTCAATGCGAGGCATGACTCTGCGTTTGTCCTGCGCAACAAAAGCCAATCTCCTCATGAGGACCGTCCATTGACGCTAAATAGCCAACCTACTTAATTCTCTCCTCTCCCAGCCGAACAGTGTGGCAACGGCAACAGACAGCGCTCATTTAAACAACAAAGCACATAGACTTCCATTCAGACTAAAGCTGTCTTCTTTCAAGCGTGTATTCTAAAGCCACTTTCTGTTGCCCCCATCTCAGTTACCCCCTCAGTGGACAGAAACCGAGTCCACACAAAGTTGAGCAGTTCGTGTGAGGGAGTGAATGGGGTGGCCTCTCTTCCAGTGAAAAAAAAAAAAGGAAGAAGCAATCATTGAGCCCAGCACACCTGAGGGGTGCACCTTTCGTATTGTCTATGGTGGGCTGGGTGGAAAAATAGTCAGGCGGAGGAGGAGAAACATCAAACAGGTGCGGAATGGGCATTGTGGTGTTTATGAAAGATTCTTTGATAAGGATAAAGGTGCCGCTTGAACTAAAGTGATTTCAGATGAGCTCATTGTTACAGCTCTTCTAAGGTTCACTTTTAGCACCTCGCGGGCAAAGACTTGTGTTTCTTGAGCTGCTCCATTGACAAAACCGTACATGTGTTTGTTGTTAAAGGTAAGCCAAGCTGATTTACTTCTCTGGCTCGAGTGGTGCGCTTGACTTTGCCGTAGGATGATGTGACAGGTGCGTTGGGCTAGTCGCAGACGATATCGCATTAGGCGGATATCTTGACGTGATTTCTACAGTAGGCAATGCCAGTTTGATTATGACATCTTAACTGGAAACTTGAGAGATCAAACACAAGCTCATTTCTCCAATAGAATGTGTTCTTTTCTAGATTCTGTCTAAATCTAAAATAGGGTTATATCAAGTTGGGCTAGAAGGCACTTTCCAGATGTCTCAGGGAATTGCTTCTCATGCTTCTTCTATAATCTTGCTTCACGTGCAGTTTTAAAGATGCAGCATTTTATTACTTCTGATGCGAATGGTTTTGGCAGAAGAGGGACTGGTTTTGTAACACCAAACCAAAGCAAACTTCAATTTTAAACTTCAAGTTTTCGTGGAAACTGTAAGGGATATATACATTTAATATTGTTAAAGGGCCATTTTTGAAGGCCCCTTGATTTTTCCAGTCATTTATTATTTAACGAATAAGAATTTAGGATAATGGATTTTTTAAATATTTGTCACTCAATATTTTAATTCCACCTTGGCATGAAATGTATATTGATTTCCACAAATATACAGGTTTTGTTCCAGATTTGTGGAACTCTGGTTCTTCGTATTGAAAAAAAGCTGTTAAAGGATGAACTGATTAAAAAAAAGTAATATTTATATTTTTGTTGTTCTAATTCTGTTCACTTTCAAAAATGACTTTTTCCAGTTGATGTTTACTTTTGTATTTAGTTAATTAGATAAGTAAACAGTAAAAAGGTGGCAAGATTCTGGAGTAGAGTTGACCTGACTGAATATGACTTGTACAATCAAGTCTTTTCTGTTATGGAACGTTCAACAAATGAATATGCTAGTATTGTAAGGATGCCTTAATGGGTATATCACATTTAGGCACTTCAACTTAATTATACGTTATTCACACAGTGGAAAGAAAATGATCAAGAAAAGCTAAACGTCCCATTGCTCATTGGTGGATTGAGAGTTATGTGACAGTATATGACAGTATTTTAAAAAGAATCTAAAAGAATGGAACATTTTAAGGACAAGTCAAAGCAATATCACAAAACTTTACAGAATTCATAAAAAAATTGCTTTTGTTTATGCTGTTGTTGTCCCATAAAAAACTATGTCACTTCCTAGAGGGTGCTGCCATTATCGAACCTTATTTGTTTGACTAATAAACTGAAATTGAAGATACATTCTTCATCTTCAACTCATTAATTTAAACAATAATTCACAGAAAACATATTCAGCTTATGTGGCGGTTATAGAAATGAAAAAAAAAATACCATCTTGGCATTATCTGGTTAGTGTTAGGTTATGGGATAATTGTGATTTTCTGATAAAAGTAAACTTATATACTGTAAGTATATTAGTTTATAGTATATTATACTTAAAGTAAGTTTTTTGTTGTATTTCATATATTAAGAAAATCCATAATAAAATGCATAACAAGAACGAGAAAATCAAGACTCTAAAAATGATTCAGACTTAAACACCTTAAATTATTCAGATGCAAACAACACTGTATATATTTGTATTTACACAATATTTGTGTTCCTCTTTATAAGCCACAGATATTGCTCGGCTGCTGGATGCCAACTGTAAAATGCTGTACATATTTGGTTTACCTTGAACTGTACTCTTCAACAGAACCTCTGTTATATATCATGGCTAGCTGTATCACTGTCCTGGAATATTCACTGTTAATTTCACCGTATCCAGTATACAGTATCCAGCATCTACAGATGCTCTATTTTCTACTACCGTCCTTCATTCCCAGACTGGACAGTAGTCAGTTTTATCACCTGTTTGGAGATAGAGGCAGAGTGATAACCAGTGAGTGGCAGATGATCAGCAGAAGCAGACATTAACCAGATGGCCATAGGTCAACTGGCCACTATGGGAAAACAGCAAAGGTGATACCGCTCAGACAATACATGTGGGTCCCTGATTAAGAAAGGTGAAGGTCGCTGGAGGCTAAACATTTTTCATTCTCACATCAGGGCTATTCTCCTTCTTTCCGCAGTGTATCAGAATACAGGATGTTCCATGGTTTGCGTTCTCTCACAACTGTCTCGTCCCCAATTCAAACCTCCTGTGGGTTATGAGGCCGATATACGGTTTCTCCCTCAGCCACCTGACCATGAAAAGAGTGTCTGACTGTGGAGGGGTGGGAGGGGAATGGGGAGGGGGTCACTGACACCAGCCAGGGGCACTAGCTGACAAACTACTGTTACCAGTGAACCAAAGGCAGGAAAAAAATCTGGAAACAGTGGAGGACAAGAAAAATGACAGCAGGTGTTAGACTTACCTGCTCGTCCTCATGAAATCTTCTCTTGAATTTAACAGATCAGATCAGAACACAGAACAGCACGTATCGTTTCCTGTAATAGCTTTCTGTGCGGTCTGTCTGTGCAAAAGTACTTGAATTGGTGTACAGTACAATAGAATGATGAATGGTAACTCAAAGTGCATTTTGCAACATTTATCAAACACAGTCCATGTCAAGGCTGTATTATTGGTTTAGAGGAATTTTCTGTATCCAGTTACCTTCGCCATTGTTATGACTTTATGAGCCAGGTTTTACAGATGGGCACAAAGGGAAGCTCATTGGAAATTATTGGCTATTTACCACAAACAGTAATTTGTGCAACAATGTGATGCCATTCACTCTATTACTAGCCCAGTATTGTGTATCCATGCTCATAATTAGCACTGCGACTGTCAAATTGCCGTAGTGGGAATCTTTTGTGCAGTTTTTAGTCATTCTGTACCTTGATATTTTAATATTGCTTAATGAATTGCATTAAACTACAAAATGTCTGTCAAATAAGGATTTTTTTTTACATTTTATTATCATAAATTTGTCTTTGAAGCAACTTTTTTATCAATTAATATAAAAAAATTAATATTGTGTTAATATAAGTCTAATATTAATGTAAAATATCTTGAATACTAAAATGTAATTTATTGAAATATATATATAAAAATTATATATACATTATGAGAAATTATGCGTAGTAAATATGAAAAATGCATAGTAAAAGGAGAAATCAGGCTGTTCTTTCTTTCCCATGCACATAAAGGCTTTCCTGTGTTATCTGAGGGGTATTTGAAGATGCGCATCTGCCTGAATCATGATATACATGGAAAAGTTTTAAAACACTACAAGTCTGAGCCTTGTAAGCGAATATGCTTGTAGTATTAAAGAGCTATGATGATCATTACACTATGAATTCATCACTCAAGCTCTTCTTTCCCACAGAAGAAAAAAAAACCTTTGTGCTCCACCCAACCCTATACTGTACATTGCTTTAAACTTGATATGTTGGAGGTGAACAGAAATGCGCCCATAAGGACAGATATCTAACAAAAGGCCAGCTCCTCTGAGGCTGATACTCCAATACAAGACAAAGAGTCCTGCATCAAATACTTTTTTTGGAAAAAAGAGTATCTAAAAAAATTAGTACAGCTTGGCCCATATACAGTAAGTCGGCTTCTGAAGCACATCGGTATAGGTTTTGGGTTGCAGAAGAGACTGGTATTGAAATTTCATTTCACCTCTCCATGCTGCCATTAATTGCTTGAGGAGACACACAGAGGTTTCCCTTACAAATTGGTTACAGATCTTATACCGCTCTCCTCTCCATTTTTTATGACAAAGTTTAAGCGGGGTAAACTGCTGGACACTTCTTTTTTCTTTTGAATTATTTGCCCTATTCTGTGTACTCTGTTATATTGATTTATTGTATATGTCTAAAGGCACTTACCTCTCTTGTTCAACTGCATTTAAATATTAGTATGAAGTCTGTATTTCCTAAACAGAATAAACCAAAGAATATACAGTGTTTAAATAGTAATAGTCAAGGAATATTGCAGCTAAGTTCATCATTATTTAACATTTTCTAGTATCTGTTTCAAACTACAAATTTTTATATACATATATTTTTTTTTTCTTTCGATGTTTTGCTTTCTGATGTTCTATCAGATTATAGAAATTACAATAAACCATCAGAAACTCCAACTGCGACACAAGCTAGTGATTAATCTAGATTTTGCCTTTTTTAATTTCTGTAAGCGGTTTACGTGAACATTAATCATGTTTCACACATTCATCTGTTTGATCTGTTGGCTGCGGGTACTGTTCCTCACTGTGATTAACCTGAGTAAAAAAAAAAAAACTGCCCTAGATTTCCTTATGACCTGAAATCTACTACTGGGTGAGTCATAAATTAAGAGATATATTTCTGTAACTGATAAGGCCGGTCCATATTACAAACTCATTTTTCAGAATATCTTATTTCGTGTTATGCAAAGAAAAATAATGTAGCTAAATTTCTTTTTTAGTATAAAGTTAGTATAAAGTTAGCATAGGATCCCCAAAATTATAATAAAGCGAATTTATTTTATCAGTGTATATGTACTGAATTAAAATATTTTTCACATTTTTCGTTTTTCACATTTATCCCATTTTTTGTTAACAAATGGTGAAATAAAAAAATCTCAATAAAATTTTATCAACAACAACAAAATGGAAAACAATGGAAAAATGTTAGTCACAATTGATGAGAGTAATTATAACTATTTTACACATGCTATCATTTACTGTCTTTATGTGAATGAAACAAGGTGCTGCTGCACTAAATAGAAAACTAAGACATTACAGTGTTTTATACTTTTTAATACAGTCATATCAGGCAATAACAATAAAATAAAACTCTAAGAAAATACAGTAGATCAAGTGGATCAAAACTATATGTATATATATATATATTAGTAACTTTTTTTGATCCACTTCAAATATTGACTACTGTATATATATATATATATATATATATATATATATATATATATATATATATATATATATATATATATATATTACTTCTGTGTCCCATACATCACTCAAATAAAGAAGCATATGCCAGCACTGTGTGTTTCCATAAGGTTTGCCTAAAGGCAGATCACATCACAATGCATCTGGTTTGTGTTCAGCGCTCAGTCTCTGTCTGGCCTCAGTGATGCCCGACTAAGGGGCGAGCAACTGCTGTCATGCTGGATCACTATTAACCTAAGATCACCTTTCTTCATATAGATTGATTCCCTATGCACATCAAGAATATTGCAAGAAAATGTTCCTTTTAAAATATACATATACGGTACACCTAACCCCGTCATAAAGTAATTGACCTGCAACTCTCTCAGAGTACATGTGCTTTACGGTAGCAGCTACACTTCGTGCCCGAGGGGTATAAATCCCATTCAATTTTAATTGTTTGTTGATTAAACACGATGCTGTCGATGAGATGAGATAGCATTCTCTCCCCTGCCATTGTATGCAGATGTGTGACAGGGTTTCATCTGCCTAGAAGTCGATCCCATGTCCCCGGCTTATGTGTCTCATCACAGCAGCGAGTATCTCTTTCTTTTATCTGTCACTTTGAGTTGAAGAACGACTGGATATCATTGAGCTCTGTGGCTGTACTTGCTTCCTTGCGGTCTTGACACACTTTCCCTGGCTTTACAGCATCAGTGTGTAAAATCAGTGTGTGGCATCTTTTGGAGGTATACTGTATAAAACGCATTTAAAAAGACGTTTTTTTCCACTTTGATACAAAACTTAAGCATAAGAATCAAGCACAGAACTTTTTCAGTTTACCCCGTTTTGCGGAAGATCCCAGTTCTAATTACATTTTTATTGTGCTTTATCAACATAGATTGACTATCATTCGATTTTGTCAAAAAGACCGTTTTGTTGCTTTTAGCGTTCTGTAAACGTAGAAAACAGGTCAGAGGAGTGGTTGGTACTTTTTTTTGTATATTCAGCTGAGATCTAGTTTACTGACAGACTTAGAAGGATGAAGTTTGAAAAGAAATGTGTGACATAAGTGGATATAAAGACAGTCTAATTCAAGTGTAGTTTGCTTATCAGAATAACTTGAGGGCATATTGCAATTTCAGTTTGAATCTGATTAAATGTGTGCTTACATAAATGCTGTGAAATTTGGACATTAATCTGTAATCTGTGAGGTTTCTAAACAAAATTGTATAAAGGAATATGTAAACCTGTAAGATGCAAAACAGTGCCTATTTACAACTAACAAATATTAAACAAACAAACATCTTATTATGATCCCCCTTAAACAATCCAGCATGTCAATGTATTATTAAAAGTTAAATATTCCACAAAAAACTATTTGTAAACCAGTGCTTGAGTCTGGTAATATTTCATATACCATTTTCAACAGACATGTTTCAAGTGTCGTCAGAATACATTAGATTAACTTTTTGTGCTTAGCTGAACTCACTCTCTATTCATACGGTAAATTGTTGCTTCAATAAAAGCTCCTATCTATTTCCATTAAAAAGTAGGCAGTCAAATTTCAGGCAATACACAGTGTAATTGACAGCTATAATAACAAGAATTATTTCAGACCCAAGGGCACGGTGTTGAGGCTGCGTAAGTGAATGCCTACAGTATATGTTAAAAATACAAGTAGCTTAATTTTGTGGCGAGCAGAGGTAAGCGGAGTGGCCACCTGTAAATGCGTCAGGAACAAAGCATTTTGTTCAAGGAGAGATGCAATAAACATGGGGAACACATTGAGTATGTGCATGATTTTTTCACTGCAGGTGCACTTTATAAAAACGATGTCAAAACAATTTTCTCTGGAAAACACTGGTGCACCTATAGGATTTTTAAAAATTCGCCTTCTAAACCCTATGTCGAGTTTTTACGAACTGTCATTTAGTGTAGTGCTTCACCCTTAAACAGTATGGAGCTATTTTAATTTCTTCCCCACTTGTTACATGAATTAAGTAGAGTGTGTGCTTTATTTATAGATATGCATATAGAAAATGCATCTTAAATAGACCTGTTTTTAGCATAATTATTCCACATTCGAATGACATATTTACACTTTATATACAGAAGTGATGTTTTACACACGTTAACGCTGCTCGTCTGATTCAATGATAATGTTATTCGCCTTCAAAAGAGGGGTTTGATCTTGTATGACCAGGGACAATAGGAATGGGAAAGTATCTTTCTTTCTAACAGACTTACAGGTCATGTGCACCCTTGGGTCCACACTTAGGCATCAAACCTAAAGACTCTTTTCTTTTGATTTTCATCAACACCCTGACAGCGCTGAAAGACATGGCTTTTGTGCTCTGTAGTCTATTCAAATGTGTCCCTCCCTTCCTGCATAAAACTGTTGGGAGTTTCATGAAAGCAAATGACAAGAAAATGACGCTTGCGCTAAAATCTGCCATACGGTTAATGAGAATAATGGTCTTGGGGGACTTTTTGAATGGTAAAAATTTTGTTTACGGTAACGCTTTAACTATCACGATGCAGAGTATTTATTAGTGTTAAAATGATAAAGTCCTCAACCGGTCATATAGACAGTCAAGATGCATTGGATTCAATAGAAAGGGCCAGTGTGGTTTTCTTGAAAGTTGAGCTCGCTGCATCAATACAGGAATACACAAAGAGAAAGAAAGGATTACCTCAAGAAGAGACAGAGGAGAACAAACACAGGATTTTCTGTGGTCTTCTAACAAGAATGCCACAGTGAAAAGCCAGAGGCTGAAAATAGCATGTTAACAGCTCATGTCAGTCAGTTGTTGACAAGAGGCCTGCAATCTCTCAGTGTAGAGCCTATCAATATTCTAAACACAGCTCCTTCAGTAGAGCAGCTCAAGACAAGACCCTAACATATGTACAAGAGTCCCCTCTCCAGAGTAAGTAGACCACCGGCTGTCTACTTCTGAGTGCATGACCTTTAAAACTCTGACAAAGTTAAAGAGACCCAAAAATGAAAATAACTACATGATTTACTCGCCCTCTAGCCATCATAAAAGTACTCTGAACGGCTCCAGGGGGTTAATAAAACCCTACTGAAGCGAAGTGATGTCTTTGTGTATCCACATTTAAAATCACAAACCATAATCTATAGCTTCTACTAACTGTGTGGATGACGTAAGACGGAGGCGTAGCATCAGCTCTGGTGAGAACATGCTAGGCTCGTGAGAACCAAGTTTTGTTTCCAGCAAAGGAAAACAAAATCTAATCATCATTTTGGACTTCTAATTCGTGGCCAGTGTTTCGTTTTGCTCACTCTTCCATTTATCCTTCTCATCAGAGAAGTGAAAAGGACTCTTTAAAATACAATCATTAACTCCCCGTGCTGTGTGGAGGACTATGAATGCTCTTTTTTGGATTTCAAAATCTCAACCCCCACTCACTGCTATTATAAAACTTGGAAGAATTGTTTTAAATATAACTTTGATTGTATTCGTCTGAAAGAAGAATCATTTCAAAAAATCATATGAGTAAATCATGGGGCAATTAAAATTTTTGGGTCTACTAGTTGACATGCAAAAAGTCAACGCTCTAACAAAACCACATGCTTCATTCTTAATAATCTTCTTACCCATACGTATGCCGTCAAATTCAATGCTTTGTTTCTAGCTTTAGACATTTTTAATGAAAGCTGTACTTCTGTGTTGACAATTACTAATTGCATCTTTAAAATACAGTCTACACATTTTATGACCAGATAGAGAGCCATGGTATCCAATTTTACCTCAATTTGAGTCACTGTGCTCCTTAATGTCAGACCAATGAAGGACGGCATTTATGTCTCAGCAGGCCAGTCTTTATCTCTATTAACACAGCTGCAATTTTTGTCCATTTTGACAGAGCGCTGAGAATGTCTGTTGTAGCCCTGTGCCTTGGTAGCCAGTTTACTTTTTGACATTTAGCCTAAATGAAAATCTGCCTCAAATGTTACAGCCGTTTCCCTGGTTACACATGAGGCATTGAGATGTTTTTGCTTCCAAATAATCATGCCAAAATAAGATTCGTTGAATATCATGTTGACGGTGACTGACGTAAGCACAGTGTGTAATTTTGATGTTGACATTTATGACATATAGCTAACATATGTAAATGAGGATTCTGATCAGGATTTACCAGTTGTCGTCAATCAGAATGGAGCATGTGTCTTTAAAATGACAGCGCTCATTACCGTGTTCAAACAAAGCTTAAGTTGTTGGGTTTTCTATTACAAACTTGTTATTTAGTGCCGGTTCTCTGTCTTTTTAGCTTTGAGTGATGAGAAACTCTTCAACATTTCATTATCTCTGACAGGGTACATCCAATATCTACCTATTTAGGTGATATCATCTCTACTACTGTCTTCTGAACACCATAATTATCTCAAAGAAGATGGAGGGCTGTCTTCAATGAAAACTGAGTCTAATTGTAAAGGCACATGTACTTCCATGTCAAAAACCTTCGCCTGTAAAATTCTAGCTCGAATCATTTTAACTCGTAACGACAAGAGGCAGACCACTTTATTGCCATCACTTCATATTTATCGCAAGCAAAGTTCATGTACAAGCTCATCTCGATTGATCTGACAATGCATGTGATACCCAGGAAAACACTGAACTCTTATCTGCTGAGTACAGTTTATATAGTAAACTACTTGAAAATGCAAATGAATAGGTTACAGAATGTTTTAAGCTATTCACAAACAATAATGTGCAAAGGTGACTAGGTGAGTGACTGAATAGCGCTTATCTAACACTGTCTGACACTGAGTCTAATGCAAAAAGTAGGACACCTTCAAATGTAGTACCGCCATGTCATATTTCATCCAAAATCGAATTACTGATGTTATAAATGTTACTTATGGACTACTATTTAAGCTAGTAAAATAACTGTAAACCATATTGTGACTTTTTATAGAAAGTAAGTCAAGCATAAAGGTAAACAGTGAGTTTGTATCATTTATATTTAAGATTTATATAACCATATTTTATCTTAGGCTATGGCTGTGACTTACCGTAAAGGAAGTGTATGCTCACACAAACGTGTGTGTGTGTGTGTGTGTGTGTGTGTGTGTGTGTGTGTGTGTGTGCAATAGGCAATGAAATAACACCATTAATTAAATGTAGAAATTAAAAATTTAAATGAAAAAAATTAAAAACCGTTATTATCATATAGTCATTATACAGCAAGAGTATTACACTGAGTACACACTAAGGGCATTCAGAATTTCTCACATTCTACAATATAATATAATATAATATATGACGCATCCTGCACCATACAGATTTGTATCCAATCAAATGCTCCTCAGAGTGAAAATGCCCCGCCCCTAATGTGATTTGTTCTGACTTTTCTAGCAAGTCATGTCTGATCAAGCAAAAATCTATATATTACATTACATGTATATATTAAGTGTCTTAATCATTTAATAATTAAGAAACAAAACAAAACATATGCTAGAAAAGTTTCTTTTTTGCGTAATGAATTAAGGCAAGTTATAAACGCACTGTTAAATACATTCATCAGAGCTAACACTATGATTACAACACCCAAACCTCATATGTTAATATATACAGTAAAGCTGTCTTTTGTAGCAACTGGACTAGTAGAAACCAAAAATAATTATAACGTTTTGCTTTATCGCACACTTACCTTTTTACCAACAGATCACCTTGCAGCTCTTCGCTCGACGGGTAAGAAAATGGTTGCTGCGCGCCTTGTGCGTTACGTTACGTTACGTTACGTTACGTTACATTAGTGACGCTGCTTCCGCGGAGTTTGAGGCGGGTGTGCTTAAACCTTTGGAAAATGTCCGTTGCTGTTGTGCTGCTCGCGTAGTGCGATATCTTTCTGCAGTTCCTGATACACGTGTATTAAAATGTTTAATCCTTAAATCGGCGCAAACACGACATGTTTGCAGGCTTTTTTCCAGGATAAACGTACTGTTTACTAGTGAACTTGCGTCATGACCTAAAAACATCTGTTGCAGGACTACAAGGTATTACATTTTTAGATCAATAATCGATTTTTAAACACATCTATTAGGCTATTTGATATTTTCATAATAAACTAAATATGTAGCTGCTACAGTAGTATATAGCTAGTGATGTTGTAGGCCTAATTATAAATTTCTTCCATTAAATAAGAATTGAAAAAGTAATAAGCATCAAAAGATTAATAAAACTGAACCTATCCCTATTTGTTTATTAATGTGTACTGCATGGATAGTTAAAAAAAGTCCTAAAACAATAAAGAAGAAGAATATTAATATTGACTGGAATTTACTCAAGAATTTGGTTCATAATGAAATGCAAGCAAGCTTTTCTTAATTGTCCTTTCCTGTTCAAAACAACTATACTGTATACTGCATACCATATTCTGGCCAGAGTTCTACTTGTCGATACCTTACTACTTAATGCGCCAAGCTTTTTAACCACTGTTCTACAGTCTTTAGTTTTTCCTCTAAAGCGCTTGCATTTTCAGCACAGTATCTTGTAAACACATCTTCACTTCCTGGTGCACTGGAGAACCCTAGCTGCCAGAAATTGCTTTATAGCCAGCCAGTCAAAATACATACTGAAGCACTAATGGATATGAAGAATATCCACCGTTATTCATTTTTTTTGTTAAGGAAAATGAGAAAATGTTTTGCTATTGTATGTTTTTGAAATAAATCTTTATATGTAAAACAGACTACATGCGTTTATGTAGATAATATATTAAAAAAAGCAATATAGCACAACGTAACATGTTTGTTGTAGCACAGGAGCTTGGCTTGATCATACGCGTCATACTCTGATTATTACTCCAGTACTACCGCTTGGAACGACAGCTCTTCAGTATCCCAGGAGAGCCTCACCTAGTTAAGGAGGCTTATTAGATTTGTCCTATGAGAGGAACGGAGAGAAACACGGCATATGGACATAGACTTGTGTCCCGCCTAATTACAGGCATTATCTCATTTGCTATTGTAAGGTACTGTTGTGCCATCTTCCATTTATTTAATTATGCTTTTCACATATTGGCATAGGGGCCATTTGGACAAAATTTCCACACGGAGGGGGTTTTACACGGTTAAAAAAAAATCTGCCTTTTCAGGAGTGTGCTGCAATTTGTCAAGCAATTAGCCACACTAATTAAATTTCTGTACCTCTAATCAAACGAATATGCTAAAACATTCTTGCTGCTGCCAGTCCGATGTCTGTTCACATTTAACTTGATGGTTTAAAAGAGGCTCCTACTCTGCCTCCCCTCTCCACTTAATCACCTCATTTGCATTTTATATTGGTAAATCAAATTAAGCACCCGTAGCTTTTAACTTGATTGACTGTGGCCAGGTCCACTCGGATGGGACTTTTTGCAGAAAATTAGACCAATTTTAATGTGTGCAGAGCCTAGTTCCCCGCATTCAGCAAATCACATTCACTCAGCTAATTAAAATGATTTTGCCCCCTTTATGTGCGTACCCTCGCATGTGTGTTTGCCGGGGGTTTTGATAGATTTGCCCACCTGGTGTTGTCCATATCCTTTTCATGATTTTATAACAGAGAGTTCTCGTTTCATCTCCCAGAGGAGTGGGCCCAGGCATCAAACGCCGCAAAAAGAGAAATAATAAGTCGTGGCACTCCAGCCGTTTGCTTTGACTGCATTTCTGTTTTACCCTTTTAAGAATCAACAGGGAACGATCTGATCATCGTTGGGAATTTTTATTCAGATAGAACATGATGTTGCTTTAGAATATCAATCTATTCAAAGGCAACAACCAGATGAAAATGTAGTTAATTTTACATTCAATTAAACTGAATTGAATGAAGAGCTTTTTATTTACGCATATAAATAATGCACATTTAATATTTAAAAACATTAATATTAAGTAAAAAAGAAGCACATGTATGTGTATGGCCAGTACAAAAATCTAGATGAAAGCTGTAATAAAAGAACAGGGAAAGCAAGGAGAAAAGAAGAGGGGGGTTGGAAAAATGATGTGTTGAGGGAATATCCTGGGCAGGCGCAATGGATGCAGCTCTCGAGGACAAGGCCTTGTGCTGCTGCCCGCGTGCACCCCGGGATGTGACAGTCAGCTTAATTGCAGCTTTTAGGATCATTACTGCTAGAATGTGAATGTCAAAATGGACAAGGCTCTCAGCCCCTTTGACAAACAAGTGCCTTCCATTTTGCAGCGTGAGCAACCAAAGATATGAAATAAGAAAAAACCCAAAATCTGAATTCAATAATATTTCTATTATTGAAGTAATCGTTTTTATTGGATGGATGAAGACAAAAATATAAACTGAATGTTTGTGAGCCCACAAGCCCTTTGTTTGTACATTTTCGTTTTATTTTGTCGATGCATATATTATGACATTATGATATTATTGACTTTAAATAATTGTGATATTTGGTTCAGATGGGTTTAATAGAAGTATTTTACCCATATGCAGTTTTCTACCAAAATCATCTTAAATCACTTTTTAATTGTTTTTATTATTATTATTATTATTTATATCAAATTCAAAAATCAAATCAAATCAATTAATTTGATAATTATTGCTTTAGAAGCACAAAAGTAATCCTTTCAAAGTAAAGCCTCTGAAATCATTTATAGCCCATGTATGCACAACATATGTTGTTTTTCCAGTGTGTGTCTGTGCGTGTGTAATGCTTGGGTTATTTAAATTCACGAAGTTGCAAACAAATACCTCTGAACGAATATGAGTGAGTGATTCTGTGTTTAGCCCATGCTTACCAGAGAACCCACTGCCCTCTACCCATCACATAAACTGAAGAGGACCGGAATCAGTGTCTCTGGGTAATATGCATAATCGCTGAGGTGCCTATTCAGTGGTTTTCAGTCAAGCTTGTTTTTGTTTTTTGCATGTTTTCAGAGTGTTTTGACAGCAACTCTGACCGAAAACTCACTGATCGCACGTGACAAAGGTCAATGTTCTCTAGATTTCTACAAGCAGGAGAGCACCGAAGCCAAGTGTGTTTTTGTATTGTTGTACGAGAGCAGCCATGATAGTCATAAACAGATCAAAAATGAATGTGTGGATGAGGTGGCACACTGTTTTGCGTGAGCGTGTGTTTGTTTGTATAAAGTGTGACCGTTCAGAAGTAGATATTGCACTCTAAACAGATGCATTATCACCAATAGTTTTTTTTTTTTTTTTTGGGGGGGTCTAAAGGCTAAAATACACTACATGACTATTAAAAATTGAACAAAACAAATTTGATAAACAATGTACTTCCCAAAGGTTATTCAGAATACAGCAAACCCAGAGACACAAGAAAAAAAAATATTTGCTCTAAAATATTAAATTTTTTTCTTGTTCTCTAGCTTGATTCATGAAGTCTGAAGTTAAAATATCTTTGCCCATCATACAGCACAGCATGCCGTTATCTGTGAAATCAACTCCACCACCCAAATTCTGCCTACTGTCTCTGACTTTTAGCAACTGGCATTGCAAATCGGGGCAAAAATCTGTACAAATGTATAGTAGCGTGTTGCAGCCTTTAGAATTGTCAAACTATGTGTCGTATCAAGAGCATTTTCCAAACCTTTCACAACACTTTCTTAGTCGGATCACGGCAATATACTACTCCCCAGGAAGTAGCCTTATAAAATGTGGGCTTAATCTTTTTTAGTGCGCTATCAAGGAACTGAACTGCTCAATTCCCCAAGCAGGGCTTCTGGAGTGCAACGGTGCAGTGATTCAGAGGCGATGTGCAGCTGAAGGGGTGTAGGTTAAAAGGAGGTGCCTTACGGTTCGGTCTAAATGGTCCATATGTAAAGCTGTTTGCGATGTTAAGTTGCCCTTTGTGTGGGCGTCTGCAAAGCAAATAAATAACGTCCCATAATTTGCAGCATGGCAACACGTCGTGCGGGGAATGTGCAGGTGAATCATTTGCATTCTAGATGCCCGTCCGACGTAGTCGTTAATCTCTTTCATGTGTACTCGTAAAAGTGCCAGTGTGATGGAGTCAAGGGAAAGCGGCTTATTGGTGGACAGGTTAAATACTAGGACACTCATGACATGCCTGTTTTCCCACATGGGACCTTGAACCAGGCCGTCTTGCGGATTCCCCACATCGTTATTAGGTAGCACATAATCATGTCACAGGGAAAGTGGTTTGTCCCATTAGTGCCTTAATTAGTTGTGGCATCTCTGTTTAGATGTCTGGAATGAGTAGCTCTAAATTAGTTTGTTTCACCCGCAATGGTTTGAGTTTACTGATTAAATTAACCCCCGCTGTGTTAAACAAGCAGGTCCGCTATTCATTACGACGGTCGTGTTGACTGGTCAAATAATTTTGTGCTTATTTTTATTTGTAAACAATAATGTTTATTCAAACAAGGCCTCTTTTGTGTCTTGACACGGTAACACTTTTTTTGACATCCTCTGACATTGTTTAGCTAAAAATGCTTCTCTTGTGAGCATTGTCCTTGTTGTCTAACAGAAATATTGATGGGATGATTATTTGAAATAATTTATATGGATCCTCCAGGAAGATGAGGGGTTGTATTCTGTTATCGAGTCACATTTTCTGTATCATTGGACAATTATCCTTCATTGAAAAATCTGTCCCTGCACTTTTGCCTTGTAGCCTAATATTTTGGTATTTTTCCTCCTGGGAGAATCAGTATTAGATTCAATATAAACACTCATAATGGGGCTAGTAGAGGGTAGAGACAGCCATGCTAGGTGTGATTGTTCTGCCTGCAATCTCCTACATAATGCTGGTGTGCGAGACCCCTCACAATCTGACAGCCTGAGCAGCCTCATGGAAATAGTTCTTTTGAAGATAAATTACAGCATAGGTCAAACGCCTCCAGAATATTTCGCATCTGAACCTTATGGTCTTCACAACCTCATACTTTTCTTATTCTCTTAAAGATATTGGAAAATGTGGTGTATCAGATCAGTTTGCAGGCAAAAATTGATTTATAAAATGTTCAATTTGAATTTTATGGAGTTGAGAGGTGACGCTCATGGGAATCAGATTAGAAGAAACGTTCCAAATTCAGCAGCAGAAACCAACTATTCAGAAAACTCAAGTAAATATTTTGTCTGACGAAAAAGTTTTGGAATCCTTGGAATGAGTGTCATGTCAAGTTCTATCAGGTGAGACGGAAATTCAACCCATGCATTTCTAAAACAATGCTTAATAGGTGTAGGTAGATATACATAGATATAATGATTGGCGGATTGAAGGATTTTCTCCCAGATGAGAAATAATGCATCAGCGCTTATGAAAGCAAAAGGCAGCAGATTATATATGCAGTATTTTAATTAGTTGTCTTAAAAGAAAGACAACAATGCTGCTTTTGTAAGGAAGTGAGTCATTAAATATACATTGCGTCTGTATATAAATTATGCTCTCGCTGGAAAGACTGTAAGCTTAGAAGACACGGTTATTTCAGTTTTAAAACGGCACCCTTCAGACTGCTCCTTCACGAGATACTGTTGTCCTGAATCATATTTTGATTATTCTCAAGCGGGTGATACAGGATAGCAATTGACCGAACTGATAGTAAAGGTAGGCATCAGACAGTATGCGAAGAGATAAGACTGATTGTGTGTTCAGAAATCCTCACCTGCGAGGCCCAGGGGCCCCTCTCTTCTATTGAGAGTCACTCGTGGACCTCTATCTTCTCTTGGGGCCTCCTGATCTGTATAAGCATAATAATCGGACTCAAATTGGCTGTGAGGGGAAAAAAGGTAGACTATTGAGTCACAAAGCATTAGTGCATGGCTGTCCCAGTCGACTGCTTCCATGAACAAATGATTAAGGTGTACTCTTTATACATTTTTTATAAGTGCTATCTCTTTTGGATATCAGCCAAGCAGGTCCAAGTAGAATTGGGTCTTTCCACTGCTTTTAAAACAGACGTTGTATAGTCGACTTATAGGCCTCCAATTACTCATGTGATTTTTTTTTTTTTCACAAAAAGCCATCCCATTGGATTTCTAAGGAAGCATAGTGTTTTGTCTCCTGTTAAAGGGACTGACACCGGAGCAACGTGACTCTTGTCATTGTGGGCTTTATCAGTGATCTTTCTCTGGATGTGAAGGGCTTTGCCCTGCCACCTGTTCAGGCCTTCGACTTCTACCAAGATGCATATCATAATTTCTCATCAAAACTGCTTGCAGACATGAGATTTATAATGACATATTGTATCATTTCAACAAATTATGAATATGACTTGTATGTAGAATTCAAGTAAAATATTAAGTTCCTGTTATGCTTTCTGTAAGTTCATTTTGATTTTTTTGTATTTTATTGAAAGTTAATGTACTATGTCTATTTTTCTACAAAAAACTCATACTCATTTTCAAAAAACTCATTCTCATTTTCAAAAAACTCATTCTCATTTTCAAAAAACTCATACTCATTTTCTTTGCTTCAGATACAGTATAAATATTGCCTATAAATTCAGAAAACTGCACCCATGTTTCTGTCATTTAAGAGGAGGGCCAGGACTGATTTAAAGGGATTGGTTCCCAGAAATGAAATTATTTTATAATTTACTAACCTCACGTTGTTTCAAACCCCTATGACTGACTTTCTTATGTGGAACACAAAAGAATATATTTCGAATTTTTTTTGTAACCCGTTGATGTCTATATTGAACAGTATTCTGTTAAAATGTTTAATGTTTAATTCTGACAGATAAAAGTCAGTCGCGCTGTTTTAGAATGACATAAGTAGGGTGAGTAAATGATGACAGAATTTTCATTTTTGCGTGAACTATCACTTTAATGCTCCAGCACATTAAATGAAAAATAAATGAATTTATTACATTCCAGATGTAAACATAGAATCACTAATCAGTGTATTTATTGTCACGATTTTGCAATTCTATGCAATTCATTGGTAGCACACAAAACACAGTAATTTACATACACAGGTAATTTAGACTGATAACTGATCTAAATGAGAGTCAGGTGTTTTTTACAGCTATTTGATAATTTAGTTGATGCCTAGAGAGGATTTGCGTTGCCTTGGTTTCAAAGATGGTATCATAGGGTGGCTTGTGGGCTGTTTAATACGTCGTAAGCTAACCAGACACCCGCCTCAATCAGCATATGAGTTGCCATGACAAGAGTTACATGTACGTAAATTTATATAAGGGTATAAGTCTGTGTAATCTCCTTAGTGTATAACGGTTATTCTGCACACAAGAAACTAATGTGTGGTTTGAATAAAGTAAAATGAATTGTAAACTGATAACTATACATACATAGTATGAAATTGATTTTGTATATTAATGATTTGTCATTTGAGTATATGACACTTGCTAGGTCATCACATACAAATGTATCTTGCATTAATATATTGATGTAATATATAGACAGTAGTAGTGCTTTGCTACAATTTTTAAATATTTAAATTCTTTGCCAATTCACTTTATAAGTAGTGATTAAATATAGTCAACTAATATCAGGACAGTAATAATATTTTGTTTTGCACAAAAACAATATTGCCGTGCTCCGATGATTCACAAAAGTAGAATGTTTTCAGTTTGTGATAACAGCAAAAAGTTTTCACAGTTTTTATTATTATGTGACCTGGTATGTTTTATTTCCATTAGTCACGCTGTAAACCCAGCATCAATGAATTACCATCTGAGAATAACAATTACAACGGTCCTGTAAAGTTGTTTAAGCAGGAGCACAAGGTGTCCTTATAAACTGTAGCTATAGGGCTTGTAGATCTTTGTCTTTGTAGATTAATCATGTGCTCTTTGATAGACCTATGATAGACAATTCTGCTTCCTCTGAGTCTTTTATTATTTTAAATAGGAAACTGTTTGGCAATGTTTGCTACATTGCTTTCCTGACGTCACTCTTGCCTCTGCTTTCAGTATTACTGTAAAAAGCCTACTTCCTAGTGAGTGTCATATGCCTGTATACAGTTTGATATACCATGGGGAGATGTAGAGCTGAAATGTGAGTGAGGTAATTGTAATTTATATTTGAGTGTCAACTACAATTTCAGACCTGAAATTAATATTGATCAAAAACCTGTGATGATCAGGGTTACAAGTAGACTGAGCTAAATTTATCAGAAGTCGTGTAACCTTGTACACCCAGTAAAGCCTGACATATGAAATAATAGTCAAAAATTCAGTTTAGTCAATTGATTAGTCGTTTGACGTTGTGAACGTGAGCGTGAACCTTATTTGATGCATCAGGAGAGTTTGTGGCTCATATGTTATATGGATATGGAAAAACACATTGACACATATAGACGAATTTCACTTAACAAATACAATACAGTAGACTTAAGGTTAAGGTTTGATATGGTTAAATATTTTCTAAATATTTGATTTGTGAGATTAGTTTAGTTTGTATATTGCTAGCTGTATGGAATGCTCAAAAATGTAAACCGTATTAATCAGAAGAATTTTGTTTTGTTTTACCAGATACCCTGCTTAAACACTGCACCAGACTTAGCCTGAAAGCTTTTGCTCTTCTCTCAAAACACAAACCAAGCTTGTCACCCACAAGTCCCCTTTTCTGTATGTCCGTGTCAGTTTATGCCATCATACTCCCAGAGAGGCCGTCTTGACGGCATTGGAAGAATGAAAAGAATGAAGAATCAGCCCAGGGGGCTGTTATGTAGAGACTCAGGCTTTTCTGGGGCTGAGATGTTGGAGTGTGCTCTTTTCAGGCCTGAGCGTGATTCCCCCGTGGATCCGTAAGGCTCGACTCACAGGACCACGTAGCTCTTAGCATTCTTTTTTCACACGTGTTGTGCTGACAACTAACACTTGGAGTGTCCTCTTCATTGACACGTTCCAAAGAGGACCATTCTTGACCAGCACCTCTCTCTCTAGATCTGCTGACAGACTCTGAAAGTCTCTAGAAGAGCCCATGTTGAAAATGCAGGCTTTCCTCAGACATTCTGTCCATCCAAACTCTTAAAAGGATAGTTCACCCATAAATACAAACTCTCTCATCATTCATTGACCCATATTTTGCTCCAAAACTGTAATGACAATATACAATGGATGACAATGATAGCCATAATTGTTTGGTTATCAACATTCTTCAAAATGTCTTCTTATGTGTTTGTGCTTGTTGAGGGTGAGTAAACAATGACAGGATTAACATTTTGAGGTGGACTGTCCATTTAAACAAACTCAAGTCAGTGGTGCAGCTCTTCAGAAAACTGATCAGTGGTTCATTTGTAGATAGTTTTGCAATCTGTTGTGTCAGGTTAGGAATTCATAAATGTTGTAATCTCTAAAACTATTATAATATGGAATTATAAATGTGCACAGTACTGTTGGTAAGTAGAACAGCCTACTTGATCAACAACTGAACGAGAGAGTAAGAAAACAGAAAAAACAAAAGAAGATTTTTTTAAAGGTCAAGTGTTGTTTGTACCTCAGTGTTCTTCAAAATATCTTCCTTTGTGTTGTGGAAAAGAATGAAAGTCATACAGGTTGAGAATGACATATGGGTGAGTGAATAGATTTTAATTTTTGGTTTTCTTTAATATTATGTGTCTTATTCTTATAAATATACAGTAATATTCTCATAAAATTACAGATGCACAGTAAAGTTCCATCAACCATCTGCCATTGGTTGCCACCGCTGAACAATTGTGGGTTGAGCTCACCAGCCTCCCTGGTGTTGTGACTCTGTGGTCAGGCTTTGGACCTTGGGGAGGGATTGCTTGCCCGGTTCACAATGCAATCGGGTCTCATCCAGGAGACTGTGATTGTTCCATGGAGCCTCCTCCAGGTACAGTGCTGCTTTTGTTCCAGTAAGCCAGCGAAGCTGAATGCAGCACGGGAGGCTGGACCAGCTTTGCGAAATATTGTATCAGGAGGCTTTGTGCTACCCAACGGCCTTCTTCTGGCCGTAGAGGACTAGAGAAAAGAACTGACATTTTAAATAGGCGATCCCTATACTTCACAGAAGTGTGATGCCACTAAATACATTGCTCAACAAATGATCTAACAGTGAAACATTACATGTTTGGGTTCTGTTCTGGTTAATGCTAAATATTACTTTTTCATATGTGCCGGCAAGTGTTGTTCTTCAAACTTCAAACAGCTCTTCTGATTCACCAGCATGTGACTCAAAGAATCCAAATGTGCAGTAAACCACAGATAAATGGACTTGGCTTGGCTGTCATACCAGGTGTTGTGCTGTAAAAGAAAGACATTTATTGCCAACTAACATTAACATGACATAATTTTGGGTAGATTATCAGAATAATAGAAGAAATAATTAGAATTTGGGGGGGTGTTGGCAGTTGTGGTTTATGAGGACACAAGTTTGTTTAATGACTTGGATACAACAGCAGATGTATTAGAATTTAAAGGTGGTTTATAAGGACATGGCAATATCCTCATAATTCAAAAGGCTTAAAAACATACTAAATTGTGTTGTTGTTATCTAAAAATGCATAAAGTTTCCTCTAAGGGGTAGGTTTAAATGTAGGGTTGATGTAGAGAAATAGCGCATACAGTTTGTACAGTATAAAAACCATGACGTCTATTGTGAATACTCATAAACCACAAATACCAACGTGTGTGTGTGTGTGTGTGTGTGTGTGTGTGTGTGTGTGTATGAAAGAGAAATGTCAATAATGTTTTTTCCTTTTTGAAAACCAGTTAAGCATATTGCATAATGTACAAATTACAATCTTTTTTGGTTTTAAACTGAGAAGCCAATATGTAGATATTTTGAAGCCTGACTGAAATCGTTACATCGGTTTTAGTGAGTGGAGCCATGAGCACAATAAAAACTGTTTGCTTGCTTGACATGACAAACAACTTGCAAAGTGATGTGATATTAATAACTTTAGGCATTAGCAAAAAAATAAAAAAATCTTTGTGGTTCATTGTGTCTTATAGGTACAACCATCTCTTGGCTGGTATATTGCTATGTCTTCAGTAATTCCTAATCTGATATTTCAGATAATTTAGTTTAAATTAAGTTTGCCATAATTTACATTTAATTGAAATGCAAATAGAAAGTGCAGAAATAGCCGTACCTGCCCCTCTTGTATATTTATCTTAAACATTTTCTGTGGTAATCAAAGATAATAATCAAGATGATAATCAAATATATCTAAACAATGTTTTAGTAATATATGGTGTTGAATAGATCTTCAGTATTCATGACGAGTATCTCAATTTGCAACAATTGTTTGCGCAACGGAAGCATGGAAGCTGCAGAACAATGCCCATAGTGATCGGTCATGTACAGAGCAGTAGTCAAGGTCATTGTTCTAGCACCTGACATAATTTTCTGAAAGTCTGGAGTGTTTCATATTGAGGTTTAATTCTGTTACTTAACTGTTTGTACAAACTCACTGCAGGTCAGTGTGAAAATGAGTCACCGCTGTCAACTGAGTTTAATTTTTAAATTCCTGAATTTCTCGATCACACAGTGGTCTTTAAATACATAGTATTAATACTTTCTTCGTAAATAAAAAGGAAACATGTTAATGGCGAATTTGTCATTTTTTGCGTGGACTGTCCCTTTAAGAATGCTATGGCCTGCAATGCCGTTAACCGCGTTATTTGATCAAACGAGAACTGATTTGTTTCTCTTGCCTAATCTACTCGTTTTGTTTTTGCGTGATACATTACAAAGAGCAACCCTCAAATTATCATGCCAGAAACATAGGCTACAAAAATAGTAACATTTAAGAAAGCCCCGCGTGTCCGACCGTTTACTTACAGTACACGTCAAATTTTTATTGATCAAATATTCCTGAAGATAAGTCTACATATGGCGTTGTTCTTACATCAGTCTTTGATCAAACGACAGGAAACGTCAATTATGATAGATCATTCGGAGTCGACAGTATTCTTTTCCTCTTTTTTTACTTCTTCAGCAAGTAAAAGTACACAAAAGTGGCATGTCTTTCGACAATAAATAATAAAATATTTTGTAACACATGAACAAAACGAAACCTCCAGAGCTAATCGGTCATATTAACTTAACTTAAACCTATACACATCTTTGGGAAAGAAAAAAGTTCTTGGACGGACACGAACACATGAAATTCCCACACAGCTTGTGGCAAAATAGAGGTATACCTTGTTGCAATGCTTTAGTACTTGGGTTTGATGTTTGAAAAGAGACCATATGATATAACAAAACTGTAATCGCAGTAGACCTCGGCTGCCATACCCTCTTTCAGTCAACTAGTCCATTTCGGTCTTTTATAGAAACAGAATAAAACAGTCATGGTTTCATTATAGGCTACTCGCGTCGCGCACAAAAGTAGGCTATATGAATGTATATTAGATTGAGTTCTCTTGCGACTTATATCCGTAGAGGTCCAATGATTTGTCATAAAAGTGGGGGGAAAACGTGGAGGGTTATTTGGCAAAAGTGTCGCCGACCAGGTCCACTCGGCCGCGGAGCGCTGCAGTCATCATGTCAGGTTCGGTGTGTGAATGTGTGCGCCGGCTGGGTCCACTTTCGCGGGAGTTTGCAACTTTAAACGGTCTTTTCGCAACACTCGTTGGACTCGCTCGGTCGGAGAGTGTGTTTAAATCCCATGATTGTCATCACAGTGTATAAATACAACCAAGGGTTGTTTCGATATAGAGGCCTCGTGCAGTTGGAGGATGGGGTGTGTTTTTTTTTTTTTTTTTTTCAGGAGCGGCCCTAAATGAAATAGGGATGGAAGAAACTTCACGAGCCTCTCTCTGAGATTGGTTCCCGGACGCGTCCTTTGCCGGACTTCAGGTGCAGTAGATAATCCACTCGCCTAGGCCTCTATAGGACTCGCTACCATGCTGTTCGGTGTATCTGGCAGCTGCGAGGACATCGAGGCGACCTCGCTCCCCGTGGAGTTCGAGCCTGGACCTCCTTCGGAAAAATTCACCTAAAACAATGCAAAATGCATGCTGTTTATCGTTTATAATATCACGCCGTGGTTAATAATGGTATTAGCGGTGGTTTTGACGCGGCGCCCGCCGCTGTTATGTCCTTTACGCGCGGTCGTGCGCACTCACCAGTTGCTGGAAGGCAGGCTGGTCGATGTCACTCTGCAGTGCGAAGTCACTCAGGACTTTCCAAGGCGGTTGGTAACTCTGCACCTCCACTTGGTTTGCCTGCAAACCACCGTCGTGTCTCTCTGGACTGGTCGCCACCATTGGAGTCCCTGTCATCCCCTGGATGTTCTGCAGGTGACAGGGAATCGTTTATTTGCAGGCAAAAAATTCAGAGTACAGAGGCCGCACTGCAGAAACGATACAAGAAGTTGGATGCTCTAAATAAAACCCTAACTGGTTATTTTGAGAGAATATTTTAGGTTCTGAATACAGGCTACGCGCAAACTTTATTTTAAGAAAGCCTGTTCCGGATTTTGGCAATGCGTCCACATGCTTTAAGATACGCACAGCAGCCCATCAGATTGCATGCGCGTAAAGCTTACGACTGGCTCTTCTTTACAAATACAAGAAGCAGATAAGGAGTTTGAATGTTTTTTGGTCGCCACTACTCTTACCGTTTTGTCGTTGGGTTGCTGCTGCTGGAGTTGCTTCATCAGTATGCTCCTCTTTTTGTCCTTGCAGCGCTTGTTTTGAAACCAAACCCTGATGACTCTCGGGCTGAGACCCGTCATCTCAACGAGCTGCTCTTTCATGAGGGCGTCGGGTCGAGGGTTGGCATTGTAACAAGTCCTCAAGGTATGGAGCTGTTTTTCGTTGAGGACTGTCCGGACGCGGGTTGTTTTCTCAGGTTGCTTGTGCACATGGGGTCGAAGCGCAGGCTGACGTGCCGAAATGGGCTCTGCTGCAAGAAAAACGAAAAACAGAAAAAACTGTTAAATGCAAATAGGTCTTATATAATGCTATGAATGCGCGAGGACTACGAACAGAATGTATTCAGCATTAAACAATCACGTAATTTCATTGGATAAGTCGAAGGTACCCGACGCGAGGCCCCACTAAGGCGGAGGTAGCCTACTTATGGAAAATAATAATATGCCTATTAAATAACGACAACTATAATTCATTCAAATAATCCATTTTGAGAACGCAGTGTTAGTTTTTACATACTCTATTAATATATTTGATGCTCTGCTTACAAACCGGGATCGGGAGGAAATCTCTCCGCGTGCGTAAAAATATGATCTTTAGATATTTCATGCCGTTGAAATCCGCTGCTTCACAGATAAAATTCTCAATTCTGCATTACGTAGAATTTAGTAGCCTATCCTTTAATAAACTTGAAATGCAGCCATGGTTGCAATCCCTTTTCTGGCAATTATATGTTCCTGCTGGATGCAGTAAATTTGGAGGGCGAGTATGACCCAGATAGGTTTACGACACTTAATTAAAGCAATCTGTGCATACCACTGAATTTTAAATAATAAGGTGCGCGCGGTGTGCTGCCCATGACATTACTTCAAATCAGCTTGTTATTAAAAAAAACCTGCATTAACATACACTGATTTTGTAATGGTTTGTATTAGGGAATTTATTATTTTATGACAAAATAAGATACCTTTATTTAAACGCAGAATAGCATTTGGATCACTTCTAAGTTAAACAGCCGAAGATCATTTTACTTAAAGGACCTTTAAATGCAGAGCATCAACACGTATCTCAGTATGACATTTAATTGTATTGAAACGCATAAAAAAATCAAATCTGCCAAATGATGTTAATCGCACACACACACACACACACACACACACACAGCTAACACACCGCGGCGTGTTTCGAATAATATATAAATATTCCAAATGACATTTTATTTCCATTTATTTGTGAAAGGATCTCATTTCTTTCTCAAGTGCATGCAGGCTACAAGCTGACATTGTCGCGTGGTTGGCCTCTAATCAGCAGAGAATATCTATTTCATGCATGAATAGCCGAATTCAATAACAGACAAACATGGGGGAAAAAAACGAGTTATGCTGTCAAAGCACCACAAACTGGTAAGCTCGTTAATATCATCATCCCCGCCTTGTTATCACACCACATTTAGGCTATTTTATCGCAAGTCTCAATCTCGTAATGCATGATGTCATCATAAAGCTGTTTTTTTTTTTTTATTGTAAAAAAACAACAACAACAGCAAACGACTACGTTTAGAGGAGCTCTGTGTCTATTGAAATCCCCCAAGACAAATAATCCCCGAGTCCTTGAGCAAACAGCGCTTTGTAAGTTGTAGTAGAATGTTATGCCTACCTGCCATTTGTAAAGGTCTCGCCGGATGTAATGGGCTTAATGGGTCACCAGCACCCATTGTTGCCCGCTCCACCACGTCGTGGTCGGCCCTGCAGAAGAGCCCGTCTTCCCGCAGAGCGAACTCATCTCCTGGGATGAGCTGCCGGCTACACGCCACGCATCTGAAGCACTCGATGTGATAAACCTTCGAGCGTGCTCTCATCACGAAGTCATTCTTGCTGAAACCGATGTTGCATTTAGCGCATTTGATCCCGTATAACCTGAAACGCAAAAAATAGCCTGCATTATAATGTGTAAAAAAACAAAACAAAACAAAAAAGCTACTAAGAGATAACTGCTTTTCGATATGACAGCAATATATGTTATATTAAATAAAAATATGCAATAGTAATATTATATAGTGGTCTATAAAATATTAAATATATGGCGAAATAAAATGAACATAATGAAATAAAAAACACTAATTAAACTACATTTAAAGATGTGTGATCAAAATTCGTTAACTTTATTATTATTATTTAAATTATTATTAAATTAGGCTATTATTATATAACATCAACAACAACAATATTAATAATAATAATAATAATAATGATAACGCAATTTTAACGTATTATGGATATTATTTGTCCGCAGTGGCGTTTGTCTGTCACAAAAACATGTCCTATTAGAAATAATGCTGCATTAGGCTACTGTCAAAAATGATACATAAATAAATGTCGCGATGAAATTTTGCACAGCTTACATTCGACATAGCCATAGGCCACATATGAACAAAGCTCCACAATAATTGTCGAGTAATTGCGCTGCAGACTCATTTAAGACACGAGATTAGCATATAGGTGCTGTCCAGTCAAAAAAAAAAAACCCCAAAAAAAACATGAATGACAGCACGCTGCCGTAATGCACCAGTGAATAATGAGAGGTTACTGTCATTCAGTCATCCACACTCGAAAACTAAAACATGACCTAATTGATCTGCGTTACCTGATGTAGTCCCGCTTACAGTAAGTTTTTCCGTCTCGCACAAAACACGTACAGGACTCGTCCAGATACTGGTTACATTCTGCACATTTCAAACACGCCGCGTGCCACTCCAGGTCCGGGGACACGCGCAGAATATACTGGTCGTGGATTTGATTCCCACAGCCGACACACAACGAGATTAGACGCTTTTCTGATTGAAAGAGAAAGCATGTGATGTTTCAAATTATGTATTTTTTTTTATTATTATTTAGCCTTAATGTAACACCGTGCAACCTGAACGTCTTAAAAAGCCGCAATTGCCAATTTCTGTACTTTAACTCTTGCGTTAGATTAAATATTTATTTAGACACGTTTAAAAACGATACTGAATGCTGATAACAACGTCGTGTCAATGAAAAATTGAACAGAATTAGAATCGACATATCCTAATTAGTGTTATTGATATAGCAATAGCATAATAATAATACGACTAATAATAATAATAATAAATAATAATAATAAAATATCACAAATTAAATAGTCAGGAACGGGCCCTAAATTGGTAGTGATTTAAAGTGAGGAAGAGCGGTGTCAGCCACTAAAACACCGGCGTGTCACGATCCCAGTCTCTTCAGAACTTTTTAAGTTTTGCCGAAAGCAAAACAAGCTACTAAAATCATATAAAATGATCGGCATACATGCATGTGGTTGAAAACACATCGCCAACATTAGCAATAAGTGTCATCAGACACACATATAGACAGTAAAGCGTAACTTACTTTTTGGCGGATCCCCCATGTCTCCCATGTCAATAAAGTAAGGCGGTGTTAGGTCCACTTTAAAACCGGACAGAAGGCCCTTAGTGCCCGTGTTTTGATCTGAGAAGGTGGGAAAGTGGCCGAGGGTTCGAGGTGTTGCAGGACTTCCCGGAATCGAGATGCTTGCGATTAGAGTTAGGGGTGTGTGCTGAGCTCCCGTGCTTGGTCACAGTATTGATGGGCCACTCTTGTCCCTATCTCTCTCTCTCTCCTTCTCTCAAACTCCGTCGGCTTCAGCTCTTCTCTCTCTCTATTGGTCTGACGTAGGACACTCATACGTCACCTTTATGAGAAGCTGATTGGTTATGGAAAGAAGACCAGCTGTTCGGAGCCCAGGCCGACGAGTTGCGTTTACTTTTCTTATTTCATTCATGCATTTTTTTTTCCCTCTAATTTCTGCAGCTTCGAATTAAGCAGTCTACATCCTAAATATGTTAAAAAAAAGTATACTGCTACTACTACTACTAATGATTATCATTAAACATAAAAACATGAAAAATATATATTATTGCTTATTTAATACCTACGCTTTAATATTTATTCCGAAAAGCAATCGGTCTCTGTTCGGACGCCCTTTTTTTTGCTCAGGATATTCTGGAGGGGAATTTTAAAACCTGCTTTAAAATAGCACAATTACAAAGGCTACCTATTATTTGCTTTACGGCAACTGAAGTATTAGCTATAAACAACAGAGCTAGAGCAAGCGGAAAATAGTAGCATTATATTGTCGTTAAGATACGTTTTTTGGTAGAATAATTCGGAGCGATGGGCACGTGAGGCGAATTTTCCTCTCTGCCGGTGTACAGATTTTTACCGGGAAAGGCGCAAACCCCTATTTAGGCAGTTGCACACAGGGGCGCGTAACACGATTGAAATCGATGGCACATTTCAGTGTTGTCGCTATTCAAACTAAAACGCAATTACGGTACATAATTGCAGATAATGACCGTTTTAAACTGCGCAAGGCACGTGGTAATGTAAGCTCAATGTAAGGGATAGATTGGTTGAACAAACAAGCAGAGCATAGCACAGAGCTGATAAATTTCCTGACCTTTTTACAGCGACAGGGCGAATTTTACTAATAACAGTTGTTGTGTGTTTTTTTTTTTTTACTTGAGTTAAACTCCGCGCCGTTGATTCAACCAGTTCGTTGAGATTAAGCAGGGTATTCCAACGCTCTCTGCTGATTCAAACAAACCGGATCGCAGCAGATAACTTTTAAATTGGAGAAGAAAAAAATGTAAAATGCATTTTAACGAATTTGTAAGTCTCCCGTTGACAGTGATGGACAAGACAAAACATGTGTCCGGGATGTGACAGCGGGTTCGGAGGCAGCTATAACAGACACAAACACGCCCTCTTGTGTTAGCAGCTCGACCCAAAGCGCCGCCGCCAAACAAAGACGTGGAAATATGGGCGAGAGCTGGCGTTGTTAACTCTTCGTTCTGCTCAGTTTTTCAGCAACTCGTTAATGGTCGCTAATTATTTAGCATTTGAGAATTTAAAAGCCATTCGGTAAATAAGAAACGTCAAATGGGGCGTTCTGGTCCAACGTGCTTCTGTCTGGTGTTTCTCGGATAGCAAGATCCTCAGTTCAGATCACGCGGCTTATCGCTGAATTGTAGTTATTAAGGGAACACCGTTTGCGCCGTGCTCCTTGGTAATGACAGTGCTGACATAGTTTTAAAACCCGAGCACGTTATGCTGCACTTTTTGAGAAAATTTGCAATAATGAATTAGCATCTGTCCAAGAACCTCTACAAATAGGCTGTGGCGAATATGTTACATGAAACTTGGTGAGACTGAAATGTGTTCAATGGTGACTGATAAATGACTGATAGCAGCTTTTGTATGTGCAGTTGTACGGGTGTGCAATAAATACACCGTGACCACGATTCATGATATCCGTAAAACATTATTATGAAATCCAGCAAGATGCTAAAGAGATATCTGGAGGAAATGATGCCTGGTATGCGCTGTGTATTCAGTTCAACATGGTGCATAAAAAGGAATTACATAGCAAGAATAGAATGTTCATTCTTCAACAATATTCATTCACGATGTTGACAATTAAACATTTTCAGTATGCAAGAATTGTAGTATCTTGTAATTTTTTTTTAATATATTTTGTATTGTGCATTTTTGCAATGCTGCATCCCGGAAAGCTCGGTTCTTGCTTTGCTAACATTTGTACAATTATATTATCATTGAACCTTTTTTGATGTGCTGTTTTTCTGTATGCAATTCTTCACCCAAACCCCGTCATATTTCAAATGCCTAAATACAAAAAAAATCTCATCCCAACCTAAACCTAGATTGTTCCATTGTATTTTGTTAAAACAAATGCTCAGATGAAGTGCTTAGGACATAAAATCCGACAATGTAATGCCTCAGATCATAATATGATAACTTTACTTGCGTGTGTAAATCCTACGAAGATCCATCACTCATCTCAGAACAATGATTGTTTGCTTTTAGGCTTAAAAAAGTCATCTTACTCTGTGTTATTCTCTTAAAGAGAATACCAGCAATCCTTACTGTATGATAATCACTGGATAACGGCTCAGAGACGAGCCAAACAAGAAAACAAGGCACAGTACAGCCTTAACCCTTTCCCTTTAAGTTTCTAAGTATGCTTATCGAAATAAGAAATTACGATAATGCTAGAGCTAGCTTAAATATAATCATTCAGGATCTTCGTATTCCTGTTGTATGCTGTTTGAATATAAGTACGACACTCACCCTGACCTCTCATTAACCTCTGGTTTCATTGATCACCTTCACCAGCCTGCCTGAATTTGGAAATCTCTCAGTGAGGTAATGGAGGATAAAGCGCTACCTGAAGGATGCGTGCTATTGACAAAGTACGGTTTATGTAATGTCATTCAGTTCAATAGCATGCATTAGTTTCCTCGGTAAGGAGAGAGAAAGATAGAGAAGGAGCAGATCTATCTCGTGACATGCTGCTTTGAACAACCTCTCGACCTCACAGACTGAAGACATCGGATGCTTGTTTACATTTGTGCCTGTATACGTCTATATGCCTGGCCTGACTATAGGATAGCGGTTATGCATAGATTTCTTTAATGAATTGTTTATATGGTTGCAGCATGCTGTTCTCGAAGACCACAGCAGCGTGCGCTCTTAGCCATTTTCAGGAGCAGAAGTCTCAATGCGCTTGTAAATTTAGGTTGTTAGATTCGATGCAAAAGTCTCCCTCAGCCACAGTAGCCGGTTCCTACAGCTCAGCAGGAGTCCTTCGAGATGAATGGCAGGAGCAGCGTTTCAGCTGTGTTGCGCGCGTGTGCGTGTGTGTGTGTCATCATTTCTTTAGACCTAATGCTTTCTTTTCTAGCTGAGATCTCTTCACACTAAGCAACTGTTTGTGTTTGGGAGTGCGCTCGTGTCCACGCTAGATTTTCTCCGCCTTTAAAAATGACTCACTACAGTTTAGCATGTTCTGAGTAACAGTGCTAAAAACACAAACATTTCAGCTGGAAAATCAAAGCTTCGGAAAGAGGCTTCCCACAACGGCAGAGACAGCAGTGATTTAGGTGCCATTTCCAGTGTCTTTGCGTCACGTTTCTCCATTTATGTAATTTTTCAGAGGAACACCATGAAGACTGCTGCTGGATTGCACATCCTTTCAAAAGCATGTTGAATTGACTTGCAGTGGAACATTGTGTTTTTTATTTTGATTGTTAAAATAATTAAAGTACTACATGAGGATACGATGAGATCTAACAATGGATCCAATAAGGTTTCCATCTTTCCATTCAGGCTGATTTTGTTTATTTGTTGATTTGTATACGTTTCATCACTACAGAAAAAAAATGACAGACTTTGTCCTCTAATTAGTCTCCCCAGCCAGATGAGATGTACGGGTATCAGATTGTTCAGGATCTTATACTAAACATTTTAATTTATTATATATATATATATATATATATATATATATATATATATATATATATATATATATATATATATATATATATTTTTTTGCCTTTTATGGCATGAATAATGTTTAATATAATATCTTTGCTTCATTCTTAATCTAAGAAAAAAAAACTTTTCAGTACAAGGTTCTTTGGGAAACCCAAAATTGTTCTTCTATGGCATCATTGCAAAAAACCCATTGTGGAAATGACATTTTTAGGCCTGTTCCTGTTAAAGCAGCCATTTTTATTTTACATATGCATCAGGAGCTGCTGCTGTTTGTGGGTAGCACTAATAATCACACAGTCTCAGAGTAGCTTATATTATTGCTTTCAACTGTAATGTACTGGCTGGCAGCCATATTTATGTCTGAGCCAGAATGAAATGAAAGCTGTATCACTCACTGCCCACCATGAAGACCTTGGCTTTAGGTCATTTTTATTTGTAGCTCAAGGCAATAGTGTTTTCATGAATATAATTAAGATCTCTCAAACTCTTTAGGCAGAAATGTGTCTGTGTCCTGCGATTTGGCCGTTTAACTGTGAATAACTAATTAGTATCATTAACAGAAGTGCTATTGATGCACTTTTTGTACCACTGAAAACCTCTCAGCTTTGAATACGGTGTCAGTGATACTTTTCTTGAAGTCAAGGACTTGATCTACTCCTCTTTTGCTAAATACGTCTCCAGAAGGATCTTATCAAGGTCCTTTGTTTTCATTTAATCTTGCCTGAATTTTCGTTAGCTGTCAGAATGAATGCCAAGCACACGAGTCTGTCCACTCCGTGTCATCTTTAAGACGCCGGAGGAGTGAAGATCTCATCTGGGTCACTGTGGTCACACAGAGCCACAGACCATATGGTTGCCTTAGTCATGGCCTACCTGAAGCAGCAATGCTAATCACTGAAGACAAGTGCCACTTGACACCAGAGTGACAGATGGTGTTCCTGGGTCTGTGTACAGGACTACTGCCTAAACTCGGCACCAGCACCGCAAACCTTTTCGCCTCGGCTTCGGTCGGACTGAGAGGCACAATGAAGGTGATGATGTGTCAGGGACCATTATATGAGATGCTTCCCACCTCCTCTTGTTTTGTCCCTAGGGTGGATCTTTGCCCACGGCTATGGCTGACGGCAAATTTCAACACTCTTAAAGACATTTCATACACAACAGCGTGGAAGAGCAAGATGCACCAACAGCAGATAGGATGTTTGAATGTTGCAATGAGTTCATTGTTTGAACAATGTAGATAGTGATTTATACATCTTTTGATCAGATTTGATATGCCATTTCTTTGGCCAAGTGGTTTTGGATTGTATAGGTGTAGATGCATAAAGTGTATTTATACTCAAGTTGTTAACCTTTTTCCTTCTTTTCTTTTTTCGGTCTCCGTGAGCAATGCAGAAACACTATATAAAGTAAAGTTTGTAATGAGTAGTTGAGTAGTACTGAGCATGAATAGTCACATTGATATTAGTATCAGTATTGGTTTGATTAATAACACTGGAGTTACAAAACAAGTCTAGTCATGAGATCTTAACATGGCAGCTACCATGAGGGATATTGAAAATATTTTATAATTATTAGTTCTGAGGATGATTAATCGGATCCAGAATATAAGTTTTTGTTCATATAATTTACATTTGTGTATTGTGTATAATTCTTATGTATAAAGACACATGTCTTTTTTTTTTAGAAAATGTTTACATTTATATGTTTATATTCATGAAATCGATATTATATAACCTATTTAACGTATAAAATAACAAAATAACATGCATATATATATATATATATATATATATATATATATATGTGTGTGTGTGTGTGTGTGTGTGTGTAATATACACACACATTCACATATATTAAGTGACTTACACAAAAACGTTATTTTGGATGGAGTTAATTATGATTAATTGTTGCCCAGCACTAATAGTTACATAGAATAATTATATAAAATATAAAATATAATAAACATAATGAGTTCCAGGAATACCAGAAGGAATACCTTCTTCAGGGAGCATTTGTCCTATATGTACATGTGCCATCAATTTTGAGGTAAAGAATTTATTCATTAAGCTCCTGAACATTACAGCACTCATGCTGTCACATCATGCATGCATAAAAATGAAACATGACTTTCATGCCATTAGTGAATAATTTGCAACATATTATCATTGCAAATTTCAGCTGTATTAATAAAACCGTATGAAATGATGCTCTTAATAAATATTCATATCTTCATTTAATTATTTCTGAATATTCAGTTATCATCCAGACCATTGGTTTGTATGTCACTTTCTTGCTTTTTTCATTGACATAAACATGACACGTTCATCCAACTTTCTCAGGGCCATCTCTAATTGTGTACCAAATGCTGAATCAAACTGATATGTTACATCAAATGGAAAGCAAATCTGCTTTCTTCATCAGATTAGCAGGGATTTGTGGGTGTAGTAAATGGGGGTTTGCTGTCCTCTGACAGACAGGGAGGAGCAGTAAGAGCGCAGCCGGCTGATGCATCAGGCTGAGGGAGTGGTTTGTTTGTCTACTGGCGCCGAGAGCTTCTCAAAAGCTCTCTCAGTTTGAGTGGCTGTCTAGGCATTACAGGATGATCCCTCCAGCATCATGATCATTCTCCTCTAAATGCTAAGGAGACCATCCCTCATTGTCCAGTGTGTACTGGACATATAAAATTTAAAGTTATTTCTTTTATTTATTTCGTTTGCATTTGAATTTGTAATAATTGTTATCAACCAATAGTAATAATAATGTATTTATATATGTGTGTGTGTGTGTGTATATATATATATATATATATTCCAACAATATTCAGAGGCCCAATGACTTTTGTATGTGATTGTAAAAACATTTTTACTCACAGTGTGTACCTGATACAATAAATATTTTAGAGCTTGACAAAGAAAAATGTATTGCATAGCAAATTTCATGACTATATCCACTTCTAGAAATCACCGAGAAATATGTTGACATAGTTGTTGTTTCAGCTTATTTTAGTGCTTGTTTTGTCTTTATTTTAATAATTTTATGTCATCTTGATGGCCCCATAGAAGCTCCAATGGGCCCCGGCCAATTGGTTAAAAACCATTTACTTATTTATTAAATGTGCTGAAATGAAATTGTGATAAAGAACTAAAAGACATCAGATAGAGATTAAATAGTAGTTGCATTTAACTTCTTATGTGGGAGTATTTTAAGTCCTATTTTTTGTTCAACTTTCATTGGACTTACTGCAATTCTGTTATGCAAAACTAAAAGTAATGTTTTTCTTGTGCTTTTTTTTCTTTTTTTTATAAATGCCACCTTTAAGAGGTCCGTAAAGTGACATTTTCCCCCCTCTCATTTCCTTACCTAACACAGAGTGCATACCTGCAGGTGATCTGAAGGCCTGGAGAGCGGCGGGGCATCCAGGAGGAACTACAAGCTGAGAAATGGAAACGTTTAGCTACGTGACAGCCCAGAGCAGTGCATTACCATGACAGGCCATCTCTTGTCACGTGTCAGGAAAAGTCAGGCTGGCATCTCAGTCTCCTGTGGAGGTGAGCAAGCGAGTGTATGAGGGAGCTGGAGAAGAATTAGGAAAAGCAAATCGCTCCTAACGTTTCTCCAAGTCAACAACAAGCCTCTTTCATTCTCCATGTGACCTTGGTGAAACTGACACCTCTTTTCATCCTACCTGCCCCAGGCAGTGGCTATCTTGTCTTATTTTCTTTTAGGTAACCAAAGCAAATGCAGATGCTGGCAGAGGTTTTGCGCTAAAGCGATAGTTCAATCAAAAATGGAAGTTTTGTCATGATTTGCTTAAGTCATTTAAACCTCGTAGTACTAACTTTCTTCTGATCAACACAAAAGAAAATAATCTAAAGAATGTTGGTAGCCAAACTGTTGCTGGCAGCCAGCGACTTTTGTAGTATTTTTTGCGCACTATAAAAGTCAATGGCTAACTGTTTGGTTGCCAACAAAATATCTTCTTTTGTACTCAACAGAAGAAAGAAACTAATGGAGCAAAATGAGGGAGACCAAATTTTCAGTTTTGGGCGAACTATCTCTTTAAATCCATGCAGCTACAGGAGTGTAATTTTACAGTGTTAAGAAGAATGAAACCTGACTAGTTTTCATAACCCACACATAGAACAATTCTGTTATGAGTGTCGTGTTTCGGGCTAAATACACATCAGACAAAACTGTAACCCAATAGTTCGATTTGGGCTTTCTCTTTGGCGACAGCAGGCCCACAGCAAACAACAAAAAAGACATACCTGGCATTCCAGCCTTGTCTCCACTCTTCCTAAGTGGATTGGAGTATATCCTATCCCAACATTCTGCCATTGTAACAGGTGAGGGAAACCTTATCGACTAGAAATCCAAGTGTGAAGTTGGCCCTGCAATGCCCAATTACATTCATGTGAGTTCTCCATGACGTTTTGCCATAACCTTCGTCATGGTACAGTGGTAGTACAAAGGAAACCTTAAAGAAGGATCTGACCATGCTGGAGATGTCAGCAGCATGAGAGATGAGATCTATGAGAACTCCTCCACCACCTCCTCAGGAATTACCTACCCTTATTTGAAAAACACAAGAGGCCAAAGATCAAGCAAAGGTATTGAAAAGCACAAAGTGATGCAAAACATCCATACCCTCTTAGAAGAGCAGTGAACCTCGAAAGTATGTTCTGTACAAGTGCAACTACTGTTCAAAAGATTGAGGTCGGTAAGATTTTTAAATGATTTTAAAAGAAGTCTCTTATGCTCACCAAGGCTGCATTTATTAGATCAAAAATACAGTAAATTTACTACAGTCATCACACATTCTTCAGAAATCATTATACTATGATACTATGTGCTCAAGAATCTTATTATAAACAATGTTGAAAACAGTTGTGCTGCTTAATTTTTCAACAGAATATTTTTTTAATCAGGTTTTTTAATCATAAGTACAGCATTACATTGAAAATAATCTCTCTCTCTCTCTAAAAAACTAAAAATTAAGTGAATGAGGGCTATTATAAGAAAAGGATCAACATTTGTGTAATTATTCACTGATAACTGATGTGACTAATGGCAATAGAATTGGTGATGAACTATTTACTTCAATAAAATGTAATGGTTTTTGGTTATGTGTTAAACCAGGTTTTTTTTTTTTTTTTTTTAATTCTTATCATGCCATAGCACATAAATAGCTTAGAATTAATTCCCTGCCATGTTGTGTCATAAGTGTGCCATATATGCATCAGACATATAGTTGTAAAGCCACTGTAAATTGCCCTTTAAATAAAGTGTTCATGACAATTATGAAGAATCAAGCAGTGGAAATTACTCTTATGAGTGGAAAGGTAGATGTGAGCACTGCAGTACTCCATAGGGAGGCAGACAGAATGATCCTGTTTTCATATGCCGGAGTCATTCCCCTGCAATTATCTTAGTGAATGGGGCCCACGGAAGGTAATTGCTTTGTTTTTCAATTATTTGCTGAGGCTCTGGTAATTTACTTCATTCTATGAAATATGCCAATTAGACATTTTAATTACAGTTTTCACTGTATCACTTCTCCCTGTCTCTAAAAGGATGTAATACTGCTATTAGCTAGACACAGAGGAGAAAAAATGACTCACATTTCTCAAGCAGATTCAAATTGGACAGATTGGCTTTTTGCAGAGCTTTTTTCCCAGCTCAGACAGACAACAGAATTCTAGACAAAAGAATTCTAATTGACCTTTATTTTTATTAGAACCCAGCAGTATTAATGGTTTAGTGAATCCGACGAGCAGCACACTATAACAGGCGAAATGCAAGATTGTGTTAGATGTATGTGCATTTTATGTATAAAACATTTAACTATGGAAGCCTAAAAATGTAAGCTGCATATTTATTGATCTTTACTGCAAATAATATTACTTATGTGTGGACAGAATACAGGAAGCATTTTCTGTTATTTTGCCTGACTAGCTCAACAAAAGAAAAGTAAATGAGAAAAGGTCATGAGGTGTGTCCGTAAACCCTTCACGTTTGTCCCCTCTTCCTTTGAGTACATGAAATCTTCCACTCATTACTGTGTCTTCATTTGTCCTTGGGACTGCAATTTGATTTAATTTCAAAGATAAGTCCACAATTCTGTTCCCCATCACCCCTCCCTCTTACTCTCCCACCAGTTGGATTGTGTGTGTATTATCATTTTTTTTTTTCCCGTCCTTAGGAGCACTTAGGCGTCTAAGAAACAGGCATCTGTCTTGAATATGGCCATCTCTGCCAACCCGCAAGGGCAGCAGAGAGCATCATATGTCTTAAGGAAGGTCTACAGAACCCTTTGTCTATACCTTCGGAAACGCGGACTGATGAATGATTGTGATCGCTGGCTCTGAGTAATATATAAAGTCATCCTACAATGTACCTTTGCACTAAATTACGCTCACTCAATAAGGTTTGACAGGTGCGGGTACTTCACCAGGCTCTTTTATATCTCTCAAGCATCAGATGGCCTCCATTTATCAGTAGCCAACCAGCCAGAGATTTCTTTCTCTCTTGTTTCCTCCTTTTGTGCTGCCTTCGTCTACACAAAATGCTGGTGTCACGGAATCGTGAATCGTAGATGTCTTTGCCAATGTAAATATAAAGACTCTTCCAGCCATGTAATAAAAAAGGATATTTGAATGAATGCTGATTTTTTGCTAGCATTGGACGCCAACGGAGAAGGATGTTATTGTGTGTCCATTTGTAGCTGTTTGGCACTAAGCTGAAGAGCTTTGCTGGTGGGGGTGTAATGTTATTGTCAGTGATCCATTAGCGGAAATTCAGGATTAATGAACATGTAAACATTTTAGTAATCTTTGGACCGAGGTGATAGACTGGATAAATGTAGACCTTGCGAGGAGCCTTTTAGAGCACTACTTTCTGATAACATCTCCAAAAAGAGTATGAAACCCAGTTGAGTTAAGACAATTTGCTTTACTTACAGCTACAAGTGTTACAGTATGGAAACACTTCTAAACATGCAATGCATTTTCCGTTGTTTGATAGATGTAGCCCATCTTCTAAAGAGACATTTTTTGGCAAGCAAATATAATTTGTCTTCCAGACAAATTCCTAACCTTTTTCTGGTTAAAATAAGGGATTTCATCTTGATGCAACTACATAAACAACAGGTTTCCATTTCAATTAGTCAAGATAAAGCAAGGAACTGCTTGCTTTCTTCTTCTTTTTTATTTGTATTAATTCCACACCCTGACCCACACGCATTTGTATTAATATTCTTACTCTAAACATCTGTAAGATATAGGGATTTAAGAAATATGTTTTTTTAATGTTTTTTTAAGTCACTTATGCTCTGCAAGGCTGCATTTATTAGAGTACTTTAAAAACACAGCAGCCAGAAATCATTCTCATCTGCTGATATGGTGCTCAATAAACATTTATTTTTATTATCAATGAAAATATTTGTTCTGTTTAGTATTTTTGTGTAAACCATGTCTTTTTTTATCATGATCTGTCAAGATAACAGCATAACCATATCTCTAACCATATGTCCACTTTATGTTACAATATGTTGCATTATTTACATATGAAATACATTATGTTTATATCAGTAGTGGTCCATTAAGCAAAACTGTTTACAATGTATACCATAGTAACTTGTTTACATCTGCTAATTTTTCTATACAGTGTGTGCATATATATGTATGTTTGTGATTGGGGTCCTGGTACGATATGATTTCAGTACAGGGAGAAAAAACCCAACAAATTCTATGCTTGGTTTCTTTTCTTTCGAACAGACATTAGTACAAATTATTCTAGATGTGAAAATACTAAATATTATATTACATTATAGTGTTATATATAATCTGCAGCAAATATACATACAAGGAATAAATTCTTGAATTATATTTGATTTAGTTAACAGATAAACAAGGGAAAAAACTGTGCAACAGGTAACGTAACCTATACATGATGAGCTTGTGATATGCTTAATTTTTTTACAGAAAGGAAACTCAAATGGCAGAAAGCAACATCCTATCTGTTTTCGTTATTTTATAAAAGCATGTTTTTGTTTTCATAGTGAGTGTACACATATAAAAGCAGACCTTTATGCAGTGATGCATTATTGTTAAGACAATACGTGTTTGATTCTGTTGATTCTGCTGGTAAGGATACAGCTAAAGTAATCGCGCCGGCGTGCATACACACACATATCAGTACCAGCATTGTTACATGCTTTCCCAAAATAAAATACAGTGAAGCAAACATCGGCGCGCCAGCCTCTGTGTCAGCGTTGAAACGTGACTGAAGTACAAAGCCTTTAATTTCCATAATATGAAAATATTATGGAATATTTAGATTGAGTGCGCAAGTCTTTAAATTATACTCTTTTGTCAGTCTGTTTGAGAGTCAATTAGCTCTTGGCCACTTTCTAGGGGACTGTGTTTTCAAGTTCGCATTGCTGTTCTTCTGCTGGCGGTTACTGAACAGCGTTGCATTGCTGGAGGCACCCCGTTTCAGTATGGGGTAGGGGTTTTATGTATTCATCGCAAGGCTACATGCACGAAAACAAAGATGTGTTCGGTACATGTATCATGCCACCCAAAGTTAACACAAAGAAAGACGGCGGAGCTATTATTCTAGCTGTACTGCCGGACTAGCTGCTTGTCGTTGCAAAAGTGAAACTACTAAATTACATTTACAACACTGTTCCAGAACAATTCCACACAAATATTAGGACTATTTCCTGAACCTTTGAGCACCCTGTGCTGACTGGACACAGAGGCCAAGGGGCAATTCTAACTGTCTGGCGCTTATGACTCACAACCTTTAAGTAGTTATATTTCTTTTTAAAATAATCTGCTACTTACTATTTAAACATGAGTTTTGATCAGTGAACGCCAGTGCCGTTGTCGCTTGATGTTTCTCAGATCACGAATGCAGACATGGCATTATGTTTACAACGCGACGCGTATAAAGACAGTACAGTGAGCTTTGTATAAGTCGGCCTGTTTCGAAACACGGGGCTTAGAGGAGAAACAATAATGTTTTTTGAAACCTAAACCTCATAAACACATTGCATTACGCCAAATACACAAAATAATGTTCTTATCATATGACCCTTTTAACGTGAACGTATTAACTAACATAAACAAATAATGACCAATGCATTTATTGCACTGTTTATTATTCTTTGTTAATGTTAGTTTATGAAAATGCAGTTGTGCTCTGTTTAATGTTAAAAGATGAATTTCAAAATCATACAATCAATGTTGGAAAGGGTTCAAATAAGCATAAGATACTAAAAAGCTACAGAATGTGCAGGAGCTGGAGGCAGCTGCTCGGGACTCATGAACAACTATCACAAAATATAAAAACAGTCACGGGTTAATCCAGGAAATAACACAGTATTAAGATTCAAAGTTATGTAAACTTTTGAATGGGGTCATTTTTATAAATTCATTTATTATTTTGTCTTGTGGAGAACACGTAATTATTTGTTATGTGAAATAGTTTAATCAGAACAGTACTAAATGCGTGCAATTTTTCACGATCCCTTTTATTTGGCAATTATTAACATTTTGCGCAGTCTGCTTGGGAGATGTAAACTTATGAGCACAACTGTGTGCATGTGTATGTGTGCTGAATTTTATCCATCTATCAAATATTAAGATATATTGACATGTTTGTTTTATATTTCTCAGTTTTAGGATTCTGCAGAATCTATCAGCAGTGCCTCTAAAAAAAAAATTACAGTTCCTCGACTTGCTTCTGGTTGTGTGACGGGTGAGAATCTGCGGGTTAGACTCATGGGCCCCTTCTTGAAAAAAACGTCCTGAGGGCTTCTATTAATCATCACAGTCATTAGACTTGCCCGTCAAGCTGTGAGGCCCTGTGTGCTCAGTCAAAGGGATTTGCTTTTAAGCTAAACAAATGTTAGCATTATGCATGTTGAGCTAACAACCTGTCTAAGAAAATAAATACAGCTACAGCTTTTCAATTTTAGTACAGCTATCACACTTAAGGCAAGTGGACAAATTGTGTAAGATGTCTGTCAGGGCTGTGAAAAAAGCTAAATAGGTATGCTGCTTTTCATTCTCTGCATATTAGTTATAGAATACTAAACCTACACCAAACATACTATGATATTAAAAAGATGGCCTAAATCGTTTGTGTTTATTTTTGAAAGATTTAAAAATACAGCACTTAATTTATAGCATTCATTCGTTCATTTACTCATTCATTCATTCATACGTACGTTCATGTGAAAGACAAACATCATATGTGTCCTGGGACAATGTTCCTGCTCTAGTTGAAGGTACAGTAGTTGTTGTGTAAAAGCCACTCACGGCCCTTTGGGGAGATTCACTACAGGAGGTTGTAAAGGTCTTAACACACATTCTGCCCTTTACTTTTCCCTTGGCCTTGCACTAATGTCTTGTAGTAACCAGGCCAAATTGCCAAAAAAAGATCTTTTTTGTACCTCTGCTGACACCTTAGGTTGCTGCTGTGAAAATAATTATTTGTCTAATGAAAAGATTTTTAAACAACACCACAGAGCTGTACTCGTCTTGCTGCATACTGTTTTTTTTATTTTTATTATTTTTATTTTATTTCCTATAATATGTATTATTATCCAAACGTATCATATGATCTATGTCTCATTGGTCTTTGTCCCCTCAGTGCTGCTGTATGCATGTGTTAATATGGCAAACAGTAGGCAAAAGTCTGCATCATACTTTGAATGGTTCATATACATGCATACACACATACATAACACTGATACATTTGCATGTTAAAAAAAATGTCTCTCGTGCTAACCAAGTCTGCAATTATTTTTATAAAAATAAACACTGTAAAATACAGTAATACTGTAGATTTCTTAGCAATTTAAAATTACTTTTGTTTTTTTAATATACAGCATTCAACATATTTATTTTTATTTTCCAGTGTTCAGTTTTACACGTTCCTTCAAAATAATTCTTATATGCTAATTTGGCACTTAATATTTTTTTTTTAAATTCACAATGTTGAAAACAGTTTTGGTGCTTAATAATCTAAAGTCAAAATAATTATAGTTTTATGATTATTTGATGAATAAATATTTCTTGACAACAACAGCATTTATATAAAAAGAAATTACAATATGTTAGCAACTTGAAATGTAGGTTTTTAACAGTAGCTTTAAATGTGGTTTACCTTACTTCAGGTAATGGTTAGCCTGGCAAGCTAGAGTTTTACAGCAACCACAACACACTAGCCTCATATTTTAATGCAGATTTTTGCCAGTGTAAATTATGTCACTAAACACCTCATCCATTCCGATATGTGTACAAAGACAGGGTGTATGAGGATAAAACAGACAACAAGCCACTAAGTACCTTAAATTAAGTCAGGGGTTATGCCCCATATCTAATTGAGTGTTGTAAAACAAAGTCCAGGCTGGCAGAGTGGTAGAGTGCTGTAGGCCGCAGGCGGACATTTGCAGCAGTGTATGTAGCCGAGGTGCAGCCCTATAACTTACTGACTGGGAGGTACTTACTATATAATGCAATATTCCTGCGCTGCAGTGTGCCATTTGTCATTTGAAGCGGGACACAGATTATGGCTTAGGGCAGTGCATCTGTCCTGCAAGTAGCTAAAAGCCTCCCCAGCTGAGCCTGCTGATTTAGCCGCTGGAGCAGAGGTCAACGCCCCCCATTACTCCTCTCCACCTACTTTCTCTCTCTCTCTCTCTCTCTCTCTCTCTCTCTCTTTATCTCCCACCTACTTCCACACCCTAACCCACTGCTAGTCTGTATCTACATTCTGAGTGCTGCTCTGTTTGCTAATGCACACTCCCTAGCTTAGCACCCACTTAGCAGTGTCCCCTGATTTCCTGTGACAGTCCCTGCTAGCTAAGCCCTGTGTCTTAGCGGGTGACTAAATGAAACATATTGACTTCCCACTGGGCTCGGCCCTTGTTGTTTTGACAAATCCTCCTTTGGTGCTGATCAATCAGGTCTTCTCAATGGGGAGTGGAACGCTCCCAATACTTCATTCCCTAGTGTGCTCACTCACAAGGCTGCGGGGCAAGCGGGTGTATTCAATTTGGGCTCGTAAGAGCTGCCCGTTCAGTCCGTCCCCGTAATTTGCCCGCCGCGCACGCACGACTCTGATGAAAAGGAAAGGGAAGATCACCAGCCCCCCCCTCCCACAATGCTGACATAAGTTACAAGCGAAAATTTTAATTAGTGGGGCGGCGCACTGCGATAATTCACTGCCTCTTCTGTCTGTTTGCTTGTTTGTCATTGTGAGCTTCTATTCATTGCATCTGGCATCTGCATGCCCTGGGAGGAGAGAGAGATGGCAACAAAACCAGCATTTAAACTCTGGGGAAAAGAGGAACTTAGCTTGACGTTGTTCAGTGATTCAGGATTACAGACCTGCAGCCATCAACAGCAGACTAATGATTCAGACACTTCCTTTCGTGGTTAATAGTTTAAATAGTTTATTTCGTTGTTAATTTGTTTTCTTTTTTGACATTAAATCTATTTTCAGTTTTTAGGAGGGCGTTATGATAATTGTAAATAAAGATAAACACAAACTGTAAGGTCAATGATAAAAAAAAGTTTTGTTTAGTGTTTGTTTGAAGGGATACTTAACCCAAAAATGAACATTTTGTCATGAATTGCTCATTCGCATGCCACATGTATATGTCTTGGTAAATGGTGGTAAACTATTTATAAAAGTCGCAATTGTTGCATCTTCAAAAACGGTGAAAAACTAACATGACGGTAATACAACCCCAGCTGATGAATCAATGTCTTCTAAAGCATTTTAGAAGCATTTTGTTGTTTGTGTAACTTGAAACTTTTTTTAAATTATAAATCCTGGATTTAAAGTCCTTGTTTAAAATTCCACATTTCTTATCGCACAAGCATCCAAATGCACTTGCATCACACTTCACAATATTCAGATTTTTACATCAGGCATGAACTCATAAACCCACTTATGACCATTGCCCCAAAGTGATGGTTTAAAAAAAACATTCGTTTTTAAAAAATAGCATTTTTTAGCAATTTCTAAATGATTTCTGAAAAATCTGTGTTCATCCAAACAAAAAAAGTACTTTACATCTGTGACACCAAGAGGCGTGAATTTTCATTTTTGAGTGAACCATTCCTTTAAGCTCTTCAGGTGCTTGCTTTCTATCCTACCTAAGCTGACTGAATTTGATTCACATTCGCAGTGGAATTGCGTTACGTATAATCAGACGATAAACAGCAGCAAATAAAAAGATGTCTTGAATCAAATCTTTTGTTATGAAACATAAAAACAGGTAACTGGTTCTCAGATTTCTCTCAGACTTTGTGTTTTATATCTTATTACCAACTTGGCCCCGAGACGATAAAAAATGTGTAGGAGCTGGTGTCATGTCAACAGGAAGTGATCGAGACCATAAATATTTCACTTGGAAGAGTTTTCAATCTCTGTGTTGCCTGAACAAGAGTACAGTTCTGTGCATGCCCTGCTACTGTTCATCATTTATTTACCCTCACAGTCTGTCTGGAAGAGCCTCCTACTTCTGCAGCACTTGAGTGCACGAGACTAAGATACAGTTGCAGGGGGCTGTAATCAAAGACGCACATCCCCCCCGTCACGACCACCCCTATCGTTCCCTCCCAGAATGTTAATAATGTCAGTCTCCACCTCCCAATCTGGTCTATATACCAGCAGAGTCTGAGCGATGGCTTGTGCCTTGTCCCAGACCACCTCAGGCCCCTTGCTGGCCTTTGCTCTTTCTCATTGTCCTCCTCTATGTCAGTCGGGTATGTCAGTGACATGACGTCTAGCTTGTTAGCGACCCACGAGTTCAAACTGTTGCCATCTGGCCTGCTGGCTCTTAACCTCAGTGTTTTATCTTGTGTTAGTCTCTGCTGGATGTTCAGATTTTTCTACAGGCTGATGTTGGAGCTCACACAGAGAGATGCTTGGAAAGAATTTGGTTTGGTGGGACTCTCAAAACTTTTTGTTGCTATTGTTATTTCCATTTGCACAGCATTCTGAGTGAATGACAACATCGTGCTATTGCAGTTTTTAAATATGCATTAGGCATTGGGCAAACAATTTTAGCTGTTACTGTTGCTTTACTAAACTCTTTTAGCACATGTGCTCTGACACATTGATGTCACATGGGCGTCCTTCTTTGGTCGTAATTTTGCAGCTAATATTTGCAGCATATGCAAGTTCAGTCCAAACCGTTGCATCGACAATATTTCCATAAATTTGCGTAATGCAACAATTTTCTGTTAACAAAAGATAATTTAGAAGTCATATTGTTGTGTTTCTAGCTTTCATCATGCTCTGCTGATTTTCATATAAATGTCTTTTCTAAGGCACTCAGGTTTGTGCCGAGCATTATGTTAGCACACACACAGAGAGAGAGAGAGAGAGAGAGAGAGAGAGAGAGAGAGAGAGAGAGAGAAAGCTTTAGTGGATATTCATTTATGGATTGCATTTTAGGGGGGAGCTTGGAAAACAATGAAATATTTATCATGGAAAGATGAATGGCACAGACAGGGAGAGGGCACTAAATTATAAAGGAAAGGTTAGGATCTAATTGAATTAGGATGTGTGGAGAGCACGAGCTAGCCAACTGCTGGGGTTCACAGTGTCTGCCACAAGCCACCCCATCACTCTTAGTTTCACTCATCTGCCTCACTGACTCCTCTCTCTAATAAGGGTTAATGCATAATAATAAATCACATTACAAATTATTAAACATTTATTTGTTACAAATGGAAAGATTTTAGCAGGGACCATTTGTACAGCTTACATTAATTTAAAAGGTGCTCCAAATAAAAATAAAAAGGACATTGTGTAGCCTGTATATAGTTATATCCATATATAGAGAGAGAGAGATTAAAACGCCTTGGTAACACTTTACAATAAGGTGCCATTTGTTAACATTAGTTAATCTGTTAACTTGTGACTTTAATAATGCATTAGTAAATGCTGAAATGGAACATTGACAAAGCTTATTAAATGCTGTAGAAGTATTGTTTAGTTTTTGTTCAGGTTAACTAATGTACAAATGTTAACAAATGAACCTTATTGTTATCAATGTTGCCAAAACCTTAACAGCTAACATTAAAAAAATCTTACAAAGAAGAAAAATTTTCTTGGGAATACACCTGGTGTGAGCTCAAGTCAACGAGATTTAGTCGAATGCAATAACATGTTTTGCATTTTCAGGGGAAAAAAAACGCTCTCTGTATTGAAATGACTGAAACAGCTTGAGGGTTAAGAAAAAATGCATCATAACTATGATTAAGTTTGTTTAATTGTAACATGAAGTGTATGAATGATGCAGAATAAAGGGACAACTAGCTGTTGTAAGTTTTCTCTTTTTTGAAATCTATTGTAAGTTTTCTCTTTTAAAATCCACTTTAAAAATAAAAAAGAAGCAAGTTTAGACCTTGAGGTAGATGCCGTATTAAACTGTAAAAATAGAGATATGAAAATAGGGCTGTGAGGAATAGATGTATAGTCTATACGCTTTATAAAGGTCCAAGATCACATGGAATTTTTCACCATTAATAAATCAAAAAAGTGATTTTTTTTTGTCTAGTTAAAGTTTTGTAGAAAGCAGTTTAAGCGGCTGAACAATTGCCAATCCATTTAACACTTCATACTACTATCTCTCAGCCTTGAAACAGATGAAATAGCAAGTTAAAAAATAGCATAGTCTTCTTGCAATTTTGCATGCATTATGTTGTTTTCATTCATAAAAGAATTATAGATTTGGGAGAAAAGTGACATTATTCAAGTTATTTTAATACATCAACAAATTCAAATTTATAGATTTATCAGTACAAGGTATCTGCTTAGGGCCCCCCTGGGGTCTGTGTTCCCCTGATTGGGAATCTGTGATTTAGAGTATTACATTTTCCAATAGAATTTTCAGGCTCTGTAAACGGTGGCAGACAAAACAAGATGGCACCACTTTGTACTTTTTAAAAGAACATATTTTCATTTCTGTCCATCCCACCCTCCCTTCCTCAGGAATAACCTCATTAGAATTGAGGGAATCTGATTGTGTATTCCCGTGAGATTAACATTTTACTGCTTAACTTAATTTGAGGGGCTGGCAGAGCAGGGTAGCGTTCAGAGGGGAAAGAAAGAAAGAGAAGCGTGCATGCATCTAACAGGTGGCTAAATCGACCTCAGCTGGTGCCACCTCGGCCTCTGACACTGACCTTGCTCAGAACAGGCTTAGCTTAGTCTCTCTCTCTCTCCTGTCTTTCTCTCACTCCACTCGTCTCTCTCTAAGCAAATAACACTTCTGCTTTCAAGGGGGAGAAGATAGAAAGACACTAAAGGGGAAATATGTTACAGTACTTGCGGTGGCGGAAAGCATTTGAGGATGAATAATTTCTCCCTGTCTCTGGAGAGACGTCGCTGTATTTCTTTCTCTTTTTTTCTTTTAAGGAGAGGGCGGATTTACATAAAAGGAGCAGCGACCACAGCGGTCTGAAAGAGCCTCTAACTGGTGGGAGGATTAAGTGTATCACTGAATGGAATTATGTTGTAAATGACAGGGAGGGGTAAGGACCCCCCTGGCCCCCTTGCTCCCCTCCTCAGTGTCGTGGTCCCATCTGGTCCTTTAAAGAATACCTAGCGGTAATTACCCCCAGATGGCTTAGGGGCTTTGCACAGGCCGCCCGACCAGGTGCCAGCAAGTCCTGCTGGGTCGCAGTATTCGCTGCCAGCCCCCAGCAGCACCACAAAGTGGACTGAAGCTCAACGAGTTTATGGTTTTATATATTTATATATATTTATGTATATATGTGTGTGTGTGTGTGTGTGTGTGTGTATGTATGTGTGTGTATATATATGTGTGTGTATATATATATATATATATATATATATATATATATATATATATATATATATATATATATATATATAATTTTAAATTATTATTTATTTATTTATTTATTTATTTATTTATTTTACAGGCATTTACGCAAAAAGAAACCTGAAACAATCAGATACAACAGGACATCATAGAGGAAAGGGAGAGTTGTTAGACTGGAAAATTATGTTATTTTTCATGTTTTTTTTTCCTTGGGTCAGTTTCATTCACAAGGGCAAAATGCTACATAGTAGGTTTTTTCTCTTTTTATTTTTATTTTTTTTGAGCTGCAAAAATATATGATTTTTATCAGTTCTCATCTACATGCGTTTTCAATACAGATACAGTCATTTGTAAAGCAAAGTGGGCTTTAATACTGAAAAGCAGCCATATTGCATTGATCTGTTTTGACTGACCAAAAACTAAGATAAAGAGAGGCAAGCAAACTGAAACCTGTATTGATCACTCTGCTATTCTCTCTCAGGCCTCAATAATGTACCTGAAGGCATCTGTGTTTGGCAACAAGTCTGTTTGGATGGTCTCAGGTCACCATAACACTACAAAAAAAAGCACAATGTGAGCAGCTTTAATGCCCATGCTGAAACAGGAGCTTCACTTGTTTTATTATATTTACACATTTTCTGTAAAGCAAGAAGCCTCAAGATGCTTTGTGATATAGCGATTTTCCCATAAATGAAGGGCGATATTAGGCTCTGCTTTGATACCCTTAAAATCACTTTAACATATGGACTTTTTTATGCTTTAATTTATTGTAACAATATTTTGATTATGTAAATAAGATTATATAAATCTAATGGATATTATTCATTTAATTATTGAAGCCATTTATTAATAATATCCATTAGCATAAACAATTCCTATATACTAATATAGTTCTTTATACTACCACAGAATCTACAGTTGCCAGGCAACAAAGTAACTCGGTGCATTAGTATAGTGCCATCACAGGTATGTGTTTATAATCAAAGACATTGCAGCTCATCCGATCAGAGTTTTCAAGTCAGAATCAGCGGCTCCCTTGTGTTCAGATGAGAGTAATAGTGACTCTGAGTAGAATTGATTTAGTCTTTTTTGCCATTACATAGACTCTGACCTTTAAGCCAATTTAGTCATCTATCCAAAGCAAAATGATTTTCCTTCTTTCTTGTCAACATTGAACCTTCAGAGGAAATCAAAGTGTGTAATCACTGTCTCGCAGTAAACACCCTACGAATGACAACAATGCACCGCTGTTAAAGACCAACCTATAGAGAGTGTTCCAACAATGCAAAAATTGTGATATAGCGGTAAATCGTTTGTTATTTAGCTTGGGATTTGGTATCCAAGGTGATTTCACAGTGTAACATTCCTCCTATTTATATTCCCATTCACAGTGGGCTTGTTTAGTGCAGTTCACACTTACTGTGTTTAACATCGCCGTCTCTTAATAGGTATAACGAGCCTGTAAAATCATCATGATTCTTCATCTAAAAATGCATGCAGACTTTATTAATATAATCTGACCTACTTTATTATCGGATCTCTCAATGACTCTAAATTGGCTGCTCTGCTTTTGTGTGCAGCCGTGTGTGCTGGAGTATATTTTATGCAGGGTCCCTCCTCTAACAGCAAATGCTATTCAGCCTGCTGGTCGCAAGTGAATGCTGCTCCTCTTTCTGTAAACAATAGACGCTTGACCCCTGCCACAGGCTCACATAAAACTCCAGTGCCTCTCTTCAGCAGACTGCTGCCTTTAACGTTATCCATAGAGAGAGGGTGGTTACAAAGATATGATTTGAAGGCCTTGTTCTGCATTGCATTCACTTAACGGATACAATTTCACATCTGTTCCTGAGTAATTTTGTTCACAGTTTAGCAGATATGGCATCTACAGATTTTTGTGGTAATGTGTTTAAGGTTATTATTTCAAGGTGTCTTTGTTACATTGTAGTTATACATGTAAGTAATAAGTAATTAACTACGTGTGCTTACTATAAGGTAACTTTAAAAATGTGTTAGTGTTATTATAGCATAATTGAGATACTTTGCTAGCAGTAGTTTTCGTTGATATTTTGAAATATTTGTTATTTCATTGTGTTTTTATCATTCTTTTTTTCTTCTTTTTTTTGTCATTGTAATACATCAGGTTAAACTGAATTAAAATGAGAAGAATTTATGTAATATTATCAACATTTTCACAATGTCACCTATGAAGCTTGTATATCCTCTGATGGACATTGTTATTAGATAAATTAAACTAACTGTCAGTGTAAACAAATGTTTCTTAAAGGGGTGTAATAAGTCCACAAGTCCATTGGACCAAAAGTACCCAGAGTTTCTTTCTAACCAGAGTTTTATATCTCTCAAAATTTTTTCTCAAAAGGCATTTTGTCACTGTACCTTACATGGAGCAACTACCTTGTGGAATAGACACTCAGTCATTAAGCCATTTGCTCAAGATGCATGCAACACGTTTTTTTTTTTACTGCAGTTCAACAGAAATGATACCAAGGCACCTTTTATGCTAGCACTCTGCTGTACGACTGCAGCAAGGCCGGAGGGGGATTTGAAGGAGGCAGACTCCATCATTGCTCTAGAGTGCTATTGATTCTTTATTAAGCCAGTGAGCAGTTCATAGGGGATATTTGGGTCTCCTTCACGCAGTCATCCTTGAGAGGAGAGTGCCGTTTATCTGTTGTGACAAAGTGCTGGTTGGACTAGGAGGATTTCTCTTCAAAAGTACCCCTTAGAAAACCTCAAGCACCATTGTAATTGCATGGTATTCCAAAAAGAATCAACTCTGTATTTTTAAGATCATTACTATTAATATGTAATATTAATGTGTATGTGATGTGTGTGTATGTATGTATGTATGTGTGTGTGTGTGTTTATATATATATATATATATATATATATATATATATATATATATATATATATATATATATATATATATATATATATTGTATATCTCTTACTGTCCCTTTAAAGATTTTTTTTTGCAATGTTTTTTTTCCCCTCCTCTAATCTATGATAGATGCCCTAATACCATAATACCTTGGCATGCTGTTGTTATTTTTCCAAATATTTTGCAGCACCAGAGGTAGATAGAGGTAATCTCATGTTAGAAACAAGGGATTGCAGGAATTAAAAGCCAATCAAAAAAAAAAAAAAAAAAATGCACATGTATTTTTACTATATCTCTAACACTCAAGCAAATACTCTTAAAGCCACTCTTAACCTTATCGTATAATACATGAAGGAACTGAGCAATTCGTGGCCTTGCTGCTGTATTACACGTTCGAGAAAAATGTCAAGAGAAAACTCTTTTTCTATTGTGCCTCATAGCTTCAGGAACTGTTTCTAAGTGTATTCAACCAGACTGATTAACTTAGATTGCAGAGTGTGGTGTCATCTGGAACAGCGCAGTCAAGACTCACCCACCCTCACACTCCATTTAGTGTCAGAAGAGGCTGCTGAACCTCTGACTCGTCCTGTGCTGTCTGACATATGCTAGACCAGACACCAGCAGACGTCTCCAATGGCCTTGCTCTGATTATTGAATATTGGAGGATTTTTCTCGCTGCTTTGAATAGTTGATGACAGTATGGGAGGAGAGGCACACCATAAAACGTGTTATTGTCTTTCTGAAACAAGCTCTCAGTGTTAATTTCTGGATTTTTGTTGTCTCTTTTCCATATGTTCACATTACAGACTGAAATAATTTTCTTGTATATGTATGACATTAAGTCATTTAGCACATCGTATTCTGTGCACAATTATATTGTAGACAGTATTGTTATAGTATTAGTTAGTATATTTACCTATATTTTTAATTATTCGTTACATTATATTTTAGGGTTGAAGAAAATATGTAATGGTAATTTTCTGCTAGGACTTTTCTGTATATCTGTTTGTGTATATATATATATTTATATATATATAATTTAAAATCATATATAACATTCTTAAGATCTGCAGTGGAAACTTTACTGTTGTCAGTGTGATGGGGGCATTTTAAAAATGTGGGTTAATTAGTCTTGAAACGTTTTCCCTGCTGCAACAGCTGTGGCATAATTGATAGAGTGCTATTTACTTCGCGGAGTAAAATTATGCATGCAGCACACTTAAAAATATACAATTATAGCTGTGTAGTAATGCTGAAAAGGTTGTGTCAGTTACATTTGCGTGATGTAATTAATGCTACCTAGACTTGGGAGGGGTTCAGCTTGGCATGACCATGGCACAATAGATGAGAGTGGAGAAAAGGGGATAAGCAGACACACAATTAACGCTGGAAATGGACAGCCATGATTTTGGAGGGTTATTCTAGCCATGAAAAATGTAAATGCTTCGGATGTGTGCTTGTTTCGGGTAAAGCTGTTCAGCATTTTCACCCAGCTTTTGTTTTGGATATGCTAGTCATATCTAGCCACTGTAATGAGTGCCACTGATATCTGGGTTTTTTTTGTTTGTTTGTTTTAATTTGTCGGTTATCTCACCGTTTCGCAGGTAACAGATTGTGTCACTGGCACTTGGTGAACTAAGTATAATAAATAAATAAAAGACCTATTCCTTAGTTTATTTGGCACAAGTTATATTATGGAGTTCTAAAATAGAAATGCACAATAGAAAGGACTAGAAAAAAATGTCTTTGCATTTAAGAGTAGACATTCTTTAACTTGGTGTTCTAATAAATAAATACATAAATAAATAAAAGAGACATGCTTTCATTTTAAGAGTTAATTTAAGTTTATTTAGCACAAGTTGTCATTTTACAGGTATAGAAACAGAAATGTCAGGTTTCTAAAATATTTTCTTGCATTTAAGAATAGATAGTTACATCATATATATATATATATATATATATATATATATATATATATATGTGTGTGTGTGTGTGTGTGTGTGTCTAAAAATTTGTTTTATTTTGTTTTTAAATAGCACATCTAATGTGCTAAGATAATGCTTTTTCCTGCTGCATTTAGTCTCGCATTCCTTGAACGCTCAGTTTTTTCTTTTCTTTTTTTTTCTCTCTTATCCTGTGTCTATCCATTAACAAACCTCTCACATCCTTAACATCTAAGGCACAGATCCTTTTTTTACTTGCAACTGTTTTTCCCCCACAGTTTCAATTTTACTTTAATTTGAACTTCATGCCGGAGCTTCAGGAAGGTGAAAGCAAGGTGGGAGTCTTACAAACGCAAGGTGCAAGAGAGAAAAAACGGAAGAAGAAAAAGAAAACCACACACGCCATCCATTGGTCTTTGTATTGATTCACAGGGGTGTTGAAAAGGTCTTTGGTCATGCCCTTACCAAAGCATACTAATTTGCTCGATCAAGTCTGTCAGAATATCGACTGGGAGGAGGTACAGCGCCCGCCATTGTGTTTTCTTCAGCGGGGAGCCGGTCTGTGAAACAGGATTACCAGAGGTCACGCAGGCAGTGAAAGGATGTCCATCACTTTCTGTCTGCTAATACAAAGGGGCGGGAACCGGGACGTGATTGAGATGTTGAAGACAAGAGGAATGGCAGTTTCAAAAAAAAAAAAAAACATCTCTTGCATGCAAATGTCTCACTGTTAATGTATTCATCATAGCCACCTCACCGAGTTTTAATCACAGTAGATGACTAGCTTACAGTTTCCTGTTGCATTTAAGGCTGACGTTGAAATTGAACTGTATTATAGTTATATACCAGTAGATACACAAAGGCAGAAAAAAATACATGTTAATTATTTCAGCTTTATTGTAACATTTCATGCATTTGACCTTGACTGTGACAATGGCTCTCTATTTCTTAAGATTGTTAACTGCAAAATGCAATTTAATGTAATAATCTCGCAGCGACGTTGTGAAATGTTCACGAACGCTTGTCTGTTAAGAGCCACAAGATTAAAAACATCAAAAATCTACTAGATTCGAACATTCTCTTAATTTTAATGGTTGATGCAGCAAAGTTCTTAACTACAACAAATACTAAAATTCATTTCATTTCTTTCCATTTTTTTATTTCTCCTTAATTTCGTTCGTTTTGAATTAGGTTGTGCAGCTGTATAAAAAAAAAGTTGTGAAAAACTGTCAAAACTCTGAAAAAGCTCCTTAAAGCAGTTTTAATTATGTCAGTTTTATCAGTGTAAATTCGTTTTTTCTTCTTCTTAATTAAAAAAATATACAATAATTAATAATTCCATGTGTGAGCTCCGCATTGATGTTTATATTAAAGCTAAATGTTTGATGTTCAGAGTCTAACTGTACGTTCTCCGTGAGCGTCGGGGCTCTATAAATAACCCATTGTGTCTGGACTCCTAATGTTTCCTAATCTCTGCACACCGCTGAAATTCTACGCCACATCATCCAACAAACCTCTTTGCTCAACAATGGTTTTTATTATACCCATTATTATAACAAATATCCAATTATCTATTATCTTGTAGATCTGATTGTATACCTCTTTGTGGCGGTAAGGTCAAATACTCTTACCTCTTTACGCGGAACATCTGCCTGTGCTTCCTGTCTCATCTGCAGCCCTCGTGGCCAGCAGCCCCTTTAACCTGATCACATAGGTATTTTGCTTTCATTCCCCCCCTGCGTTTTGTTTGTTTGATTGGCTGAGCAGGTGTTTTATAACCATTAGAGACTCCATTGCGACCCTGTCTCTGAGTAGTAAGCAAATAGAGCAAGCAGACAGCCAAGTCATGCAAGTGATTTTTTTTTCTCTCTCAATGGAACCATCTGGTGACTGAGCGAAAGAAAAAAAGGAAACATAGGGTCGGTGTGGTTGTTTACCTTTGGCTACATAATTGTGTTTCGAGGAAAGCGTGAGGTCATGGGGGAGGTTTTAAGGGCTTCATCTGTGTCTTTGTTTGCGGTCGGGAATACATGGTATATATTCTATATGATTTTTTTTTCAAATATCTCAAAATGATGTCTTTCCATACGTTTATTTTATTAACATGCTTTCTTTTTTCCTTTGTTGTCCATCGGCCAATCACAGCTCATTTTTGACTCCAGCTTCCTGCTCTCGCTGCTGATAGTGAAAAGATTTAAATGTTTGTTTTGTGTTTTTGCAGCGGTGTCAATAAACATTCAGAGTAGACATTCATCCCTCCTCGTACTGGGCAGACCATTACGCCACACTACTACATGTAATTATGACATTGATGATAATTACTGAGTGACTCATTAATCTCTCATTAGACCATTGTGTATAAACTCAATGACATGCAAATCAGTAAAATGAGAAGAGAAGAAGAGGATAAATACTCGAAAAAGAACAGTGAAGAGCAAGTTATTAGCTGTGCTAAGACATACAATATTAGCTGGAGGAAGAGCGTGTGCGTACGGTGCGCGCTGAAGTCAGAAAGTTTTAACATTAACACTTATTAGTTTAGATTTGAATGATAATTTCGAATGGATGGGAATGTTAATTTCAAATTTGGACCTTTTTTCTATGTACAGCGACCTGAAAAACTATTTGGACACTTAAGCCAGATTTAAATTAAACTGCAAAATACCAAAGCAAATGGCTTTTGAAAAAACAAATGATGCTACAGATTTTCTCAGTACTGACTTTGCTTTTCTTCTTTATTTTTTTTTTTATTCCTAACTGGTGTCAAATGTGAGTTTTAGGAGATGTATGAAATCGGAGCATTCTGGTGCCAGACTATTTAAATCCGTAATTAAAAAGAGTGTCTGTATATATCTTTTTGTCAATTAAAACCCAACAAACTGAAATGTTTCGCTTGAAAAGTCTGCTCGGGGGTCAAAATCTCATTAATCTCTGACACATTAACATGTGTAGAATACCGTCTTAACAGTGAAACACGTTTTATTCATGCAGAGCGGTGGTGTCTTTTGATGATTGTAAGATTGAGCAACGAACCCAGCATTGTATGCTTTTTCAGATGCATTATATGTGTTGTTTACCTGAACGCTGCTAGCCTGAATCTATAAGCCCCCAAATGTGTGTGTGACAACAATTCTGATAAAAGCTTGACTCTCGTGGCCTAATTGATTTATTTACAGTGATCCGGTCTTAGTGGGAAGCCCCTTTCATGTTGATTGATCACCGCAACATGCTGCAGATTTAACAGCACAACAAACCTTTTTGTACTAATGACCCAGGAGCATTAAAGCTCTGGGGCAATGTCTCCATTCACGCAAAAGTGTGGATTTGCAGCTCAAGTGAGAGAGGGGACTTGGTTTATGTGTTCCTAAGAAGCTGCCCATAATGAACAATTTCTCCTAATGGCAAATTATCCCTGTTTCTCTTTCCTGAAGCCGAGGCCCCTGCAAATTGATGTATCTGTCCTCTGAGGGTTTCACCGTCACATTACGGCATTTTAAAATATTAATATGAGAGTGCATTTAGCCAGGAGTAGCGAGGCACTGCTACGCTCCCGTTGCTTTCATGTAGGTCACAAGAGACTGACTCCCTCTCCCTCTGTCTGTTTTTGTCTGTCTGTTTCATTTTGTCTCTCTCTCCATTCCTCACACGCTCGCTCTTTTTATATCCAGCTAATTCGAATGTCTAAAAGCAACGTATGCTTATAGGCCTGTATATTTTTGCATTAGCTCGGTTTTCTTTAAGTGCAGATTTCTTCCATCGACATCCGGTAAGCAACGGTTTAGGTGCCCTTTTCCCAGCCGTGGCCATCTTGCTAGCTCAAACGCTGATTAAAGCAGACTACGTGTCACATCCTGTTACAATATGAGCCAGAATGTGGAATCCTGGGAGATTTGAATAAAGAATACGCTCCTTTTTTTTCTCTCCACTGGAGTCTGAGTGGATAAATGTTTTACATGCTAGTGTTGACCGTCGCCATTGTAATGAGAGCTGTGAAGGACACAGGGATTCACATATAATGTTACAATTAATGACGTTATGCTTAAGAAGTGTTGTCATTTTAATTGTTATCTAATGCTCTATTGGCAGTGTTTATTATTTTATGAACTGCAAAAAGTGGCGATGAGAGCAGCTGCTTAAACCTACGGAATGGATTCAGATCGATTTAGTCACATGAAATATTACAACTTTATTTAAAATATTTAAAAAACAGATATGTTACAGTTTACATTTTTCACAGACAGCATTTACTTTAAGAATTTGCATGAAAGAAAAAAAAAAAAAAAATATATATATATATATATATATATATATATATATATATATATATATATATATATAATGTATAGAGATATTTTGACATGTATGATATTTATGTCAAGGTCAAGAAACTACATATACTAGTAAAAGGATCAGGGATGTCATAAAGAGAGAATGTGCCAGGGGTTGTAGTTTGTTGTGAATCACTGTTGACAGAATTGCTGGGGCAGCGTGATTAAAAATTGATAAGAAAACATCCATGTGCTGTGATCTTCCCTCACCATTTTAAGGGGGTTAGAAATACAGCACATATGGTGCTATATCTCTCAATAATATCAAGCACAAGAGAAATGAAAATGTTTTTGATAAACTCATGTAACATTTGCAAGTTTTAGAACAAACTTAAAACTAAGATAAATAAGAGGTTCATTTAAGTACATCCTGTGAAAAGTGTCATTTTTCATTTTGAAAAAAAGAATATAGAAATGACTTTGTTACATTGCATTATATTAACTGCATTGCAATATATTAACTGTATGGCTACCTTTTCAGTTGAATTAAAAACAAGAAAAATGTAATTATAAAGAAAAATAATTATAAAGTATATATATATATATATATATATATATATATATATATATATATATATATATATATGTGTGTGTGTGTGTGTGTGTGTGTGTGTGTGTGTGTGTGTGTGTGTTTTTATTTAACTTTATAATTACATTTTTATAACTTTTATATATGCATGTGGGTGTATATGTACCTATACATTTCTGATAAATGTACGATATACACCACCAAGGTTAACACACTCATTAAACAAAACAACTGTTGTGAGTTTGTTTGTGTTGGGCCAGTCTGAACAAGCCTTACAAGCCTTTAGAAACAATGAATTAAATCCCTGTATTACTTTTTCTTTTTATTCTGATTCAATCCTACTAGTAATCCATCGTGTACAATGCAGTGTTGTTTGTCTGTCATGTAAAGGCAGTTTAGTGTTTGCTTTTATGAGGTACACATGGCAAAGTGCATGCAAACAGAAGAGTGTAATATGGTAATCAAATTAGCACAACACATCAAAGGTCCTGGCTTTTACAGCGCCAATCTCAGATCACAATTCACGACGGCGAGAGCCAATACAATAAAGGGCTTGGCAGCGTGAGCGATGATCCTGGCAGAGGACTTTAGAGTGGATCAGCGTTCAGTGAAAAACATCATATCACTCTAAATCCACTTTCACATTAAGAACATCTTCTGAATATTTATTTGGGAATGCTGATGAGATGTCAAAAGCAACCGTAACACCTTTGCTGATGATGTGGGTTTTATATTAAGATGCAAATTCAACTTGATCGTTTGACAATTCACAAAGGTTCAAAGGTTTGGAAGGATTGTTAGTGAACAATGACATCATTTAAAATTCCTCCGTAATACATCAGAAACTTTTAATAATTAGGTTTACAAAAATTAGTAATATTAAATAATTTGTGAGCTATTACATATTCGAATGGACTCTATTTCATATATTCATATTGGCACATAAACAGAGCTTTGTAATGTATAATTCTTTCTAACTCATAAAGTTATTTACTAATCATTATGAATCATATTTGTAATAATGCTTGTTATAATATTTACTATTTTTATTTGTATTTTACAGCACATATGTTTATAATGTTGCTAAATATTTCTGTTTCAAATAAACATCTTTCTATTCATCTAAGAATTCTGAATTGTTTTTGTTGTCACAAAAATATCCAACAACTGTTAATAATTCAGCTTTTCCATCTCATGCATAACTGTTTACGATACTTTAAAAAACATTAGTTCAAGTTGTAATAATATTGCACTTTTATTCCCTATTATTATATATTTATATTTGCACA